>NW_011344304.1:206997-243645 GCF_000735185.1 Notothenia coriiceps
GGGGGGGGGGGGGGGAGAGCGCAGAGAGAGTGAACGAGAGGAGAAGGATGAGGAGGAGGAGTAGTATCGGGCCCCTGCGAGGGACAGGCTCCAGCACGCCGGTTTCGACCGCATGGCCCCTCCCGGCGCTGAGAATACCAAACCCTGTGATTACCCAAAACACACAGGGTCTGACTGGGTCTCCGAGCCAGCGCTGCTTCCCACTCGGCTGCTCGGGACTGTGGGGGAAGTCTCTGCTCACTATTCTGCCTTATCTGCAGTCCACCGTTTCCCCTGAAGCCAGAATAAAATCCTGTCCTAATTGTCACTTTGATAAGACTTCTACAGGTTTCACCCAAAACAACTTGCTGACAGGCTCTGGCCTCTCCAGACTCTCCGTTTAACCAACGACAGACTGGGGGAAAATGTTCCTGAGGTTTTTAAGTCTAAACTTCCTGCGCAGGCTAGACGCGGAAAAAAGAGAAACCTTGATCTTGTTATTGCTGAGAAAAGAAGACATTTGGTATTTCCTCCTCTCCTACTGTAAATGATCTGTTAATAAACAGTTTTCACCTGACAAGTCTTTCCTCTCAAAGCCAATTACAATGACACAGCAAACTCCTCAGAGAATACAGAGCCTTGAGGGATCTTATTACCACCTGAATGATGTCATTAAAACACTCAGAAAAAGCCGCCCAAAGAGACAATTGCATTTGAATATGCAGAGCAGCTTGTAATGCCACGCGACAGCTTCCTGCATTGAGTGTGTGTAAAGTAGTGTACACACACATGAGAGCACACACACACACCACACAGAAGCAAGCTCTTCCCTGTGGATATTTCCCCTCCTGCTTTCAATTAGAGAGCATATCATTAAGATGCATGACTAAGTGTAAGCGGAGAGCAGAAGACCCCCTGCTGACAGGATTAAAACACTTCTGTTTAGTTAGAAATGTAAATCTACAACATCTTGAGCCAACATTTAGAGTTCAATGTTCTAAATAGTTTTAAAAATAAACAGCGACAGTTATAATCTTTCATAATCTGGATTTTCAGTCTGAAAGAGGCTTTTCTAGAACATGATGATATAGTCAGTAATAATCATCAGTAACAGTGTACGTGTTGGGTTGTCACTCCTCTCCTCACTCACTTTCCAAAGCAGTACGCAGGAATGCAGTGACCGTCGGGGAGCCGGGCTCCTGCTAAAACCCCAACAGGGCAGAACAATAATGCTCTTTTAAACAGCTGAGAGCGGCAACCTGTTTGAAAAGTGGAGCTTTACGCACGTTACAAATGCTGACGAGCCTTTCATCCTGATAGCCGTAGCTGTCTGCGGCCCCTGAGCCAGGCTGCCAAGAGAGAACAGGAAGGGGTCGGGGATAATTCCTGGACTCACCGGCCACATCCAGGGTCTGTAGGTCAAAATGCATCCTATGCCGGCTTGTGAATGCATGATGAGTCTATGAACATCCCGCTGTGCTGTTTACACTCCAACCTGCTTTATGAACCAAGGATTCAAACAAAATATGTGCAGCACACCCCTCTGAATTTACATAACAACATGTTTTATGAGTCATGCACGTGAGGCTATGTCAATACGAATAAAGTATGTATGCACAAAAACAAGTTCCACCCTATTGTCAGTTCAACAAGGCGATCAGGTGACGATGTAATGTCGGTTAAACAGGGTTTGCAACTTGAAGAGCAAAACATATTGTACTTCTTTGTTTAACAGACACCTGCATCACTGCCAATCATGCCTGGGAAATATTTTATTTATGTGTGGTGGTTGTTCTTGTTACAATTCAAAATGCTGGAAGGGAAGGAGCTTCAGTTTTAGAATAACTTTTACAGGATGACTTGGTAGCTTGGTGGGCAGATGCATGTGGCATGGAGTAGTTCGTTTTGTGGCGTGACATGGCTTTAAATCTGGCCAGGGACTTTTCCTCATTCCCGCTTATACTGTCGGGAAAGACGGGAACATGCCACAAAAAGAGTTAAATGAAATGATGATGCATTTAACAATATGGAACTTCTGATTCTTCACTTAAAAATATCTGTCTTACTGTAACAAACACCTCTCTCCTTAAACACATTGTGTGTACAGTGAGTGTTTGTCCCAGTTGTGTCCGTACAGCCTGGCCCCCCCCCCAACACTCACATTCCTGTTTGTGGCATTTCTTAACTGTGTCATGGAGTCATCCGGGGTGGGAGAGGGGATGGTAAAACCAGGAAAAAAGGGTACAAAAAAAGAGGAGGTAATATTCCACATAAATGCCCACACACACTGCGATGAGATCATGTGGGTGCCCTGAATTCTGAGGGCATGGTGGGGGGTGGGGGATGTACAGCTTTCCACAACACCTCGCTAAAAGTGGCAGTTGAAGCCCCCCCTTCATCTGTCTTAAGCCACTAATTAGTAACCCTTCCAAGGAAGGAGAGGGTCAATATGCCACCAGGACAGAATCACACAGACGAAAGCACACGGCAGCTGTGTTAAAATAAGAGAGAAGTGCGGCAGAGAGATATAGATTGTTGTGTAGAGGAAGCTTAATCGACCTCAGTTACAGTGTATGCACAATGTTTATCAATGCATTATGTATGGCATATATTTCTTTGAAAGTGTGTTAGAAATACTGTAAGCTTCGTAAGTAAACGGTCTTTACAGAAATAAAATGAAGATTAAAGTAATATTTTGCTTTTTGTATAAATATGTAACTGATTTGTCTTCATACGGGTGGCTGTTAGCCTTGTAATATGCATTGAGTCATTGTTTACACACCTGTGTTTACCACTACATCACAACAATTCATGCCAAACTAAAAATGAATCAGAATAAAAAATGTCACATATACCCACTACCGGTGGATTAACCACTCTAGTCGGTAAGTGACAGCTGTCGGAAATGTTAAAGTGATACGAGTTTGTAGATATATACAGTAATAATCTAACTATGCATCTTAATCAATATAAACCACAAGTGACCCCACAAAGCTTTCTGAAAAGTACAAAAAATCCAGTCAGTAAAACAGAAACAGCGTGAAGGCAACACAACTTTGTGACACTGAAAGGTTAACGAACCTGTCGACAGCTGAGTGGTTAACATACTTCAAACAATGGCTACAGATACACAGATGTTGACAGGCGTGGCTGAGACCATCCCACAGAGCGGTTTCTTGAGAATATTCTGCTGATATCACTGTGTGTGTAATCTCATTTTTGGAGAAGCACACAAATCACCGCCAGCAGCAAACAAATCACTTGCATAATCATCTTGGCTGCTTACAAGGTCTTTTAATTTATGATGATTTGATGATTAATCGGTTAGTTGAGAGTTTTTTTCTCTATTACACTGCATGAAGCCATTTCAAATGAATCTGCCTTATTGGCGTACATTTAAAAATGCAAAACAATGGATCTGAAAAATAACCAAGCATTACCTACTTTGGCAATGCATACAGCAAGTCCATCTTTCAGTTATCCGATTGAAAGAAAAATAAACGTGCTAAGTATTTTTTGATTGAATCCTATCAAGTAAAAGTAATTATTTGCGCAAAAATAGCAGAAAATGCTGCTTTCATCCACTTAAGTCTGGAAATTGAACATCTTTGGGTTTTGGACTGACAAACTGAAATTAAAGAAATCACCTCGGATTTGAGAAACTGGGATGGCTATGTTTTCACAATTTAAAAAAAATGTCATAGATCAAACATCTCTAGTTGGAGTCCTATTTTCATTATTATTATGGCCTGCAAATAAACGAGTAAATCCACAGATCATTGAACTGCAGCGACAGACTCATGCTTTAAATCACAGACTCCGCGTCCGGCCACTAGAGGAAGTTGGGCTGAGCTCTCCTTACCCGGGGCTGATGAGAGCTCTGGATGGGCCCGGTGGGCATGGCGGGCGGCGGCTCTGAGCCCGCGGCCCTGCGGAGCACGGCCAGCCAGATGCAGCGGGGTTCAGGCGCGCTGCAGTCCACCCCCACCGGGTTCTGGAAGCTCCAGTCGGACCCGGCCGGCACAGCGCAAGGGAGCGTAGCAGCTGGCATCGAGGCGCGGCGTTTTCTCAGATCTGCATCCTTCCCCGCCCGCATGGGCTACACACACTCTCCACACAAGCTCGTGGACAACCTCCAGATAAAGAGACAATCAAGCAAAAAGAGAAGACGGGGCGATTTTTCGTGGAGCTTGCAAATCCTCCTCTGGGATCCTCCAGTCAATCAAGAGTCTGAACTTCTCGTCTCCCGGCTCCAATCCATCTCTGACACTGCCACTCCAGAAAGTTTAATCCCACAGGTTCCACATCACAGACTCCTCCTGACCTCCGGGAATCAGCTCTCCAAGACTCTCACACGCATTTGAACCCTCAGAGGAGACCAGAGGCAGCAGACGGCAGGCTCCTGGGCAACAGATGGAGGAGTGTGTGTGTGGCAGGGAGCAGAGGTAGGTCTGATTTCACTACACACACACACACACACACACAGAACAACTGACAGCGTCCCTCCCGCTGGTGTCCGGTGATGTTCTGCATACAAAGCCACTCTGTCCACCCCCAAAACACACACTGCTGTCCCAGAGGGCTGGATCCTCTGTCTCTCCTCCCTCCCACTGCGCTCTCTCTTTCCTCTTTCTCTTTACTTCCCTCTTTCTCTCAAGACCGACCCCTTCACCTAACCGTCATCTCTACCCAAAACTCTCCTTATCTCAGCGAGCATCAGCTATGTCATCCCTCGCTCTGTCTCTCCGTTTAGCTTTCTCTTTCTTCTTTGTTTTTGCTACTCAATCCCTATCCAAACAATCACTCACTCCCTCTGAATGAACCGGCCCGACAGTCGTCAGCAAACAAACAAACTGTAATGTACAGTAAACTCTGCACTTTAATCCAAGAATACAGGTCATCCCTGAGCGGATGGGGGCTCCAGATGGAGATCTCTCCGGCAGACTAAATCCACTCTAGATCTTTGTAGAGGGAGCCTGGTGGTCGCACGTGTGCAGCATGTGTGTGCGCGAGCGGCACAAACAAAAGTGACAAAGCTGTGATCCCCGCGCTAAACTCCACAAAAGCCGGACCTGCCTTCGCTGTCTGCCCTCCACCCAGAGGGGAGACAAAAAAAGAGAGAAAGAGGCCAATTTCCAGCACAAAGAGAAAAGAAAACATTTGCCTTGCTGCTGTATTCTCTCTCTTTTCGCCTAAGAGGAAAAAATGAGGGCAGACGATAATGAGAGAAGAAAATGGAAAAAAGAGGAGCGCTCTCAAAAATAAAACGGCTGCTACTGGATGTCAACATGACCTCTCTATCCAACTCCCACACCACTAAATCTGTCAGAAAGGTGACCTCGCCCACGCCACACAGTTCTCACCAAACAGCCAGGCGTCCAGTATCCATGCGAGAACGGCAGACAGGTGACCATGTTGATGAAGACTTTCCCCTCCAACGCTCATCGCTGTTAACATGCCACACATCCGTTACCAACGAGGTTAGACAGGTTTCACCTGCCGCACAGCGGGCAAGTTCCAACTTGACTGAAGCGAGCCGTCATCCCGCAGAGACTGTACGCGCTGGATATGCTGCACGTTGTGTTAAATACACTGCGGGTTGGAATAGTTGATGAGGTCATAAATAAATAAATGTTAGAGTTAAAAACTGCAGGCTCCAACGAGCTTAATTAAATCAAAAGATCCAGGAATTCCATGCAATCTTATAACTTTTATTTTTGATCTTCCTTGCTTCAATAAAATAAATATTAATTTACAAGAGTCTAGAAGATAATAAAATGTCTTCTCGTTTTCAAGATACTCACAAGACGTTATTTTAAGCGTTATTGAGGCAAGCATAAGCTGGAAAAGAAAGTGCCTGATAAAGAGCTGCCTGAAGGCCTCTTGTTGTTTTGCTTTGATCAATTCAAAAGTTGGTTTGACAGATAACTGACATTTGCATCTGAAGTTCAACATCAGCTAAAACCAGCCATTAAAAGCAACTGGTTAACTCATACCTGCCCAAATAGGGCTGTAGTATGAAAACCAAAAGGTTGTGAGAAACATCGTGTTATTTCTCTGTTCAAAAGATACACAGCGTCCCTTTAATCTTTTCTGTAATAATCACATATTAGGTTTAGGTGGATGTACACTCCCCATTAACTTGGGTTTGAATAGTAGCACACACTTTCACCAAAACACACACATTCAGAATCCTCGTTTACAATGGCTGCTTACCCCGTTCACGTACGCACACACGCCACATGTCCAACTGAGTCCCCAACTTGTTATAAATAAACTTGGCTATGTAATTAGGTTTCCTCATAAAGTCAGGAGGCTGTGGGGATTTCTCTGCTTTCTCTCTGGGTCAGAGCCGAGCTCCACGCTCTTCTCTCTACCGGGCAGAACCACCCTGCAGGAGGAGGTCCGACTGTCCTCATGCAGGGAGAGACGCGAGATCAGAGGAAATCACAGACGGCTGCCAGTGAGAGGAGCAGCAGCAGTCAGATTATAGTGCATTTCTGGTGGAGAGCCAGACTAGGGCTTATTATTTGAAATCTCATAGGTGCTCCATTTCATAGTGGCAGCAAGGAGTTGGAATTTCATCATCACGTGTTTTACACTAACAGTTTTGGCAAGGAGGGAGCAGGGCCTAATTTGGAAACGAAGGGTCTGTTTCCACCCCTCTATTTCTATTCTTCATGAACCATGGAGGCATTTACCAAAAGAGGAGGGCGAGAGTGAAGAGAGGGGTTGACAAAAGAAAAATGATCAAGAAGGCGTTTGGTTACAGTTTACATGGAGGACACACAGTCACACATGAGGAGTTGTGACAACAGCATCCCCTCCCAGCAGTGACCCACACACTGCACCCTGGAGACGTCACAGACTAATTACTAATTATTATTTTATCATGACCAAGCAGCCTAAAGCTCTTCAAGTCAGGAAATCAAGGGCCAACACGTGCTGCTAATCTCCGAGCAGAGATGCTTCGTTGCCTCCTGTCTCAGCCCCCCTCTGCTCTCTGACAACAAACACATCAGTGGAAAAGTGAAAGGGGTGAGGAAGGAGGGAGGGAGGAGGAGAGAGGAAGGTAAAGCAGTTGTTAGTGTAACAGACAGATTAGTTTGGTGATATGTTTTAATCCCCTTACACATAACATAACTGCGGGCCAACAGATTAACACAGAGGCCTCCCTCCTCCTTCTTTCCACTGCAGGTCCCTCACAAGACAGAACAAGGTTTCTCTCCTCTGAGGTGTGAGGAGGAGGAAAAGGCTGAGGCCTGACAGGAAGTACACAGGAAAGAGAAGAAGAGCCTTTAGTTAGCATGTCAACAATATAGGCTGCAGACACAACGATGGGGTGTTTTCTCTAAACACAGGCTGCAACAAGTCAGAAAAAGTGCGGAGAGGGTCAGTGAAGGCTGCGGTTGATGCTCACAATGAAAATCCTAAAAAGGGACACATAAAACAAAGAAAGGGCTGAAAGACTACATTTATACTCCTATCTGAATCTATAAAAGTGGAGAAGCATTCTCAGCTCTCAGTGGGAATCATGTCCCCTACTGGTGAGAGAAACACTGATCACTCCTGACTCAACATGTGGCATGTGAGGTTTCATAAGGTTGATGCAGCAGCCACATAAACGATGCGTCATCACATTGTTGCTATTAGTGAAATAGGTGAACCACACAAATATGAGGCGGTTATAAAACACTATGAAAAAAACCTGCAAAAGAGTTCAAAGGATAACTCAAATTTAGTAATTTGATTATTTTTTAAGACATCGTTTGATTTAAAAAAGATTCTGCAACCATTATTTCTGATGACAGGCAGAAAATGCATTGGAAATAGAAAAAAAGGAGAATAATACTATTTGAAAAACCATTTATTGATAGTAATTATTTTTTCATTTTTAAATAGACAACAATAATCGAGATTTGGCAGAAATAGCTGGTTTTAGCTCGTCAAATATGTCCTGCTTTCCTCTGTTTTAAATCCTGGGGCTTTAAATTGACAAAACAAGACCTCTAAAGACATCACTTAGGGCTTTAACAAACTTGGATGGACATTTCTTTGACTATTTTTAAACATCAAACAGTTGATAATTATTTTCCTAAACGTCACATGGATAATGAAAATAATCACTAATCCAAAATGTAAAAAGTTTTCAGATTTAGAATCAAGAAACATAAGCATTTTATGAAGGAGGGATGGAGTCAGTCTCTCTGTCTAGACAGTTATTATCAATCGTACGAGTGGGTTCTACAAAAAAAGTGAAAAAATGGACATGGGTGTTTTTAAGCTGGTTATTTATTTTGAACTGTAAATCCCCCTGCCACAGAATCTATGAGGGTCTTTGGCATGTCAGAGGTTAGTCAGCAGCCACTAGAGGGCAGCTACAACACACTGACAGCAGGAGGGTGGGGAAGAGCCCAGAGGCACATGGGACACAGCAAAGGGTGGGGCGTAAACATGCAGCCTTGAATATCCTAAAGCCCTAGGATTTTCTAAATGAGATGACATAAAACAGAGAAAAGCAGAACATATTTGTGGAGCTTAAAAGTAATTTCTAACAAAACCCGTCCAGTTTCATCTTTCCTGTGCATTTCCTTTTGTTTGGCTGCAGCGGCAAAGGAAAGTGTGTGCAGGGCGAGTCGACCTCTGAGCAGTTATCTGTGCTCTTTGGTCGGTTACTAATTGATAACTCCAGTGGGGGGTGGGAGGCAGCGGCTGCAGATCAGAGAGGTCACACCTGCTGTGGGCTTTGACGTGGAAACAGTCTTGGGAAGTTCAGAGACGAGAGCAGGTGGACTAGCAGACAAAATGTGCAAGGGTTCAGATATCCCATCAACCCACAGCTGAGGGGAGCAGGGTGGTCCGCCCCTCCCTGACTGACCGGGACTGATTCAATAACAACAACAACAACAATAACAACAACAACAATGCACAGCTTACTGCTGCAGACCACAGGATTAAAGCGGTTGATGAAGCCCACCTGACCTTGTGTTCCTCCTTGGAAATCTAAAGCATTATGCATGCATTCTTCACATGAGCGTGTTAATGCCATGATGCCATGCGAGTCCCGTCGGCGTGGAAACCCAACATATCTGAAAATAACTCTTCATTGACCTTTACCTCACGTGTTTTTAATTTGTGGTGTAAATCATAGTCAACTTGCACACTTGTATTATCAATCAGGCAATTATTTTCTTGATTATTTCGTTTTAGATCCAATGTCAACAAATAGCAGATAGCTGTCAGGTCACAACCTTTCTCAACAAAAGGTGACCCTCTCTTGAGGAAAAGCAAAATATTTTCCTCACACAAAACAGCAAATATTCACATTTGAAAAGTTGAAAGCAGTGTTTGTCCAAATGTTGCAGTCTCCAGCTTCTCAAAAGTGAAGAATTGCTTTACACAGATTGTTTGTGGATTGTCGGGAAAACAGAACTACCAATTTCTCTCGAGGGTATGTCATCAAATGTCTTGTTTTGTCTGACCAACAGCATAGATTACAGCAAATCATTACTTTGGAGAAGCTGAAACCAGAGATGTTGCCATACCATCAATTGATAACATTTATTAAATTAGTTAGAAACACTAGAAGTATTGGTTAGTTTTAATGTGCCGATCTGTTTCAAATATATATCTATAAAGTATAAATATAATCAGCCATAATTCAGTCATGACCACATCTTTTTGGATAAGCAAACTGCAAGAACAACCGAAAAAGCAAAAAAAGCGTTTGTCATTCATAACACAAAACCTACGGCTTCCACCATACTAAATATGCCCCAAGGGAACGTGGGATATGCGAGAAAAGCCTCTACGTAGGCAAATAAAAGTCAGATAGAGAGTAGGAATGGGAGGGTGGGTTGGTAACAGATGTTGGAAAGTGAACACCGGGGGAAGAAATAAAAATGAGGGCAGAGAGTGATCTAAAGCAGAGAAGTGAAGAAGTTTGAAGGAGCAGATGGCGAAGAAAGAGAAATGACATATATTTACTCAGAGATACTCTAATTACCTCCTCATCAGAGCCCCTTCACCGACTTCATAAATGCATTAACACACATTAAAACATGTACCATGCGTGTCGGTCACATTCATGCAAATCATGGTATGATGATACATTATTAAATGCTATTAGACTTGCATTCGTGTATGTGGGCATGTTTATGTTGGGGGAGGAAATGTAGCATAAGCCTTTGACCGTGTTTCATAAAGTGTAGCAACATTTTCTATTCAAGAGAGACTTATCAGAACTGTTAGTATGAGTGTTGACACAGAGAACCACAGCTGAATAACACACCCATTATGTTTCCCTGCAGTAAGTGGAGAGATGGTGCTCTACTTTAACATAATTAGCAGGGAGTGTCTATTTCAGGGGAGAGCTATGTTCAGGTCACATTAACAAGAAAACAACTCAAAGGAGAGAAACCTACTTGTTTTGTTCACCTTATTTTCTGTAGTTGCTGTAGTTTTAAGCATTGCAAAAGAAAAGAATAAACAGCTACTTCTGTCCTGTTTGCATGAGAAATGACTAAATACATTATACAAATATTTTTCTTCTTTCCATCCACTAAAGATCTAATATTTTGGTATTTCTGTACTGCTGTACTTTTTACCCGAAAATGATCCTGATGCGGTATATCTGTCAAATATAATAACTCTAATCCAAACTATCTGCATGAATATTTGCAGCTAGGTAAGTGACCTTTATGTTTATAGGGCAAAGTGATATTTTTTTCGGGAGATCGGCCTTCTTACTACAAATACAGATTTTGGGTTGTCACTCAGTCTGCACTTTGACACCCGTCCTCCACCTAATCACTGTCACCCATCACCTTTGTAATGACAGTTGCCATGGGAACCAACAAGGTGCCTCTGCTCGAGCATGAGAACAAACCTGCAGGGTGACAAGTTTGACGGCAGAGACTTTACGCTCATTAAAAGGTTGGAAATCGGTTTTCACAGTTGTTTTTTCAGAGCGTGAAGGTTCAGAACTTAACCCTCCCACACCTTCACACATGTTTTATTTTGACTACTTCAATCTGGAAATCGGTAGCTAGTCAGTAAAACTGTATTATGAATTCAGCAACTTAACCAGTGAGCACTGCAAAAGTGAACATACTACTGATGGCGTTATTATCGTGCTGAAGTAGCATGAGAGCTTGCAGAACCAACCAATCTGTTACAGTTAAAGGTGCAACAGGTTTTCAAAGTGCGTTCTCAAACTTAAAGAGCAACTTGCAGGTTGTTTTTTTTACTAGATTTATGCTTAACCTTGCCTGAAAATTACAATTAAAAAAGTTAATGCAGGATTTGATATGTTTTACGAGACATAGGGCAGGAATTCAGAGGGGAAAGGAGCCATTTTGAGCTCTGCTACTAAAAACTGCCATACGTCAAACGCGTCATATTACGTCACATGGGGGAGCAACTTTCTCGGTCTTCTTCTCTGCCCAATCCGCGGCAGTAGTTGGTTTGAGCGGTTGTGATTTAGTGAGCTGGTAATCTTTCGGTAATTTTACATTGCATTTCACAATTTGTAATCATTTAATCAAACTCCAGCCTGTCAGGACATCGAGTCCACAGTTTCCCTAACAGGAAAAGGACCAGATCTAGCTTTCGTTCCTGGGTGCATTGTGCGAGGTGCATCCACCTCCCTACAGCACATACTCTCCACAGCTGAGGCCTATCAAACAAAACGTTTATCAGGAAACCGTATAATATCTCTCTCCCCCCCTTCGCTCCTCTCTCTCTCTCCTCCGGTACACAGCACCTAGTGTGGAGTTGCATTAGGTAACGCGAGATACGGCTGATACTTGCGCATTAGTTTCTGTTATGGATCAGTATCAACAGTCCTGCCAGTAACGTTACTATATTATCAATGCTACTTTAGTTATAGCCTGATATATGATAGCTAACTTTACAATGTTGTGATGTGAAGTTAGCTAACATTCTGTAGCTAACGCCGGTCACTCACCAAGACAGCTGCCCAGTTCTCCACTGGTTCTCCCCACACCACAGCTCAATTTCTCTCCGATGGCCGTTATTTCTTCTAATCCTTGGGCTGCTCCTGGTCTCTTGGGCGCCTAGCAGGCTCATAATTATAAGGTTGTGGTCCGTCATATGCATTCAAATATACATTTTCAACCTCTTCTGTGTCAAACTAGCATTGGGATCCATGTTTATTAATACGTTAGACCGGCCGCTCTCCCTCATGTGACGTCAAACGCGGGTGGTCTTTTTTTATGCGGAAGTAAAAATGTCTTACAAAAACGACGGCAGATGTCACTGTAGTGTATATTTATGTACAATCTTTTGAAAATCCCCCTAGTGTATAGATAATTTCCCTAGACCAATTATTCATCTGGTCTTCTACTGCAAGTAAGATAAGATAAAAAACATGGACACCAGAGACGCGCAAAAGCTTTCCGTTTGCCAAACATCCTGCCCTGTGTCAGCCTTCTCACCTGGCCGAGCTGGGACTTTTTCACGGCACCCACCTTGCAGCTTACTCTCTCTCTCTACCAGTTGATCACCACTCTGGCTCCTCTGCATGGTGTAAACCCACTTTATACACAGAGGCAACGACGACATCTGGCAAAAAGCTAACCCTGCTTCCTGCCTGTACACCCCCCCAGCCCCCCCGCTGTACTGACCGCATAACCGCTGGGAAGCATACAGAGCGTCCACGTCCTGAGCCTCCGCTGCAATAAGAGCCCCCCCCCCCCCCTCCTCCCCTCATTTTTTCTTCTGGTTGTTTTAGGAGCAGGCTTCAGCAGCAGAAAACCCCCCCCCTTGTCTGCGTTTGGGCCAAGGACAGAAGGAGCCCCCCTTTTTTCTTGGCAGCTCCCCATCTACAAGCCCAGATATATTTAGCTCATATCTGCCTCTGTGTAATTAACAGAAAAGTATAACTTTGGGACTGGAGGATGACGTCGTTGTTCTCCTTGGGTAAAGATGGGAGCTGCACCCAAAGCGTGTGTCTCGGGCCCAAAACCAGGCAGCGGTCCAACATTTGGGGCGTGGTGGAGGCAATGCTGAGCTAGGTTGGGAGGCTAACTCAGCGAGGGTGGAGGGGGAAAAAGCAGAGCAGGACTGCAGAATGGAGTCTGGGTGTTTATTAGAGCAAGCGAGATGGCCTGCCTGCCTCCAACAGCCCTGGAGTTTCCATTTGAGGTCATCTGGTTTTTACATTCCTGCCATGCACCGCCGCTCACACAACGCTGAGGAAGTTCTCCATCGTACAGTCCAGCAATTCTCAAAGTAGAGTCCGGGGGTATGGAGGAACCATTTAAGGAGCCCTTAGAGCAGCGAAGAGTCGTTTTAATTTAATAAAAAATACTTCTAATTGAGGTGCTCACGTACAGGATGTGGTCTCCTGGGAATTTTTGGTTTAGACTGGATACTTGGTAGATCATTGATGTGAAAATATCTGAGGATTGCTTGTTTATACACGCTGCTTTTACTGAAGCATGGACACATTCTTGACAGTTGGCCAGATCCACAATATAAAAGTTTAAGGATTCACTAAGATCTTCCTCTTAGACCGTCCCAAATTTGAGTCTGTTTTCCCACCCTCATGACTCGCCTCGGGTTCATTCTGACCTCTAAGTGCTGAGCACATGCTGCCAGTGGGCAAAAGATATTCAAGCAAACATAATTAACTGATATATGATTTTTTTTTTTAAACCGTCTCTCCTGACAAATCAAAGTTAAATGTGATGCAAGAGGCCAAGGAAGACTTATGAGGCTTGATTATTCTGATATTAACATAGGCTTCTTTTCTCACACTGGGTGGACAGACAAACATGGAGATTAAATTCAAATGGTATTTACATCCTCCACCTCAAACTCTCTTCGGCATTTCCCAGTGGCACAAAGATGGTATACAGATACCGCCTGGTATGTTTTGAATACAGGAGAATTACCCTATCGTGTCATCTGCCTGCTTCTTCCTGTTGACTCTAATCAGACTGTAAAGCCTGGCTGCAGAGAAGGACATCTCTAGAGGAAAAAGATGCTGCTGGTGTCTGTGCGTTCAATGATATTAAACGTGTTGATGACATCCATATGCTGATAATTCTGCATCTTTAGCATCTGTCACTCTGTGTTAGCCGCCTTTTAATGCAGGGTTGGTAACATCTCAAGAGTCTAAAACTCACCCCGCAGAAATGAACTGTCCACTGTTGGTGTAATGACTTGTTCCACCCCAGAAAAAAGGGTTAGACCTCGAGGGGGACTGGGTCTCAGTTGCCTCTCTGTTTTGGCCGCCCAGTGGGAGGACAGCAGAGGACTGGGACTGTTGACATGAGTCACACACATACATGGTTTCACTCTGTTATTCAGATGAAAGACTCACTGGCACTGCTTAAAACAAAGAGGAATGCTAACAGAAACATACCGTCCCATTAGTATACATTCTGTAAACTGAGAAGAAAGCAGTGGATATAAAATAATCATACCAAAACAAACCTTTTATGGCACAATCATATGAAAAACTCCTGCTCTAAAGATGGCATTTAGACTCAGAAAACCATGATAAAAACAGGTAAAAATGAAAATGTCTACAGTGACATAAGATAAAACTTGACAGCAACAACTGCAATTCTAAACAGGAGTTTTCCGAAAGAAGATGACCAAAGAAGGTAACATAGAGGAAGCAAAGCAGGACAGCAATTACTCAGAGTCACGGGGAAATGAAAAAACAAGATTCTAAGATTCACAGAAAGCTCGCAATTTGGAAATGTTATGGTATAAAAGAGAGAAACCCCCAGCACCTACCCAGTTTTTAAAATCTGAATTAAAGAGGGGCTTACTGCCAAGTTGTAATCAAACAGGGAACCCTTTGATGCTGTGAAATGCAAATTGATTCCAAGCAAAGGATTGTAGCACATTTACATGTGTGAGTGGCTGAAACTAGGTATCAAAACCACTTTGTTTATTTTGTAAGCTTGATGCAGTATTCAAATTAAGAACTCAGCAGGAAAAACCTAGCATTGTGAAGGACATTCATTTCACATTCAATTTGAACATAAACTCGATAATTTACTTTTCGCGTATGTTATGATAGTTGAAACACTGAAAGTCTCTGTGCTTCATCAAGAAATCACAACAACAACAACACAATTGATAAACTTGGCAGTTGATATAGCGTACAGATATGCACTTATATCTAGAGCTGGCAAAAAACTAGATAAAAGTTATCTCTCAAAACGTCAAACAATTCCTTCGAAACTGCAACTTGTGTACAATACTGAGAGACCACATTCTGGACTGTTGGTACAAACAAAAACAAATCAAGCACAACATTATTATCTTTTAAGAGAGTCTCGGTGAGCACATAAACAGACCAGCAGGCATGAGGAAAGCCTCAGTGCCCTATCTCTTCCCAGCATCCACAGCTCTCATTAGCTTCCCCATAATCTCTATCCCGTGATTTTGCCAGACTGTCAAAACAACCTCCCTCTCCTTCCCTCCGAGACTGTGGACAAACTGTTGCCCAGGTTCTTTAGGAAGTACAGACAGGGGTCAGTGTGTCAGCTCACTAACCCCGATGGAATGGCTCTGACGGACGTTAGCTGGCCGACGGCCACAAACAACCCCAGAGGAACCTCCCGGAAAGTTACGTACAGTGAGCAAACATCGCCAGAACTCATCTTCTGCTGATTAATGACTTCCTGAGCTGAGCTGCAAAACCAGAGCATGCTGTGATTATTCTCCAACTAGTGGATTATACCCTTTTCTAACTGCATAACTCTAATTTCATACTAGAAGATCAAGTAATATCTTCTTTAAAAGGTCCCATCATATGCTTTTCTGGTGTGTTACGTACAGGGCTGCACATAACTGGTGCGCAGGTGCGCATGCGCACCTCCGCCAAAAAAAGAGCACCAGGTCATTTGAAAAAAGGCGCATTTGCGTACCAACATTGAGAGAGAGAGAGGGAGAGAGAGAAGGGAGAAGAGAAAAGAGAGGAGAGAGAAGAGAGGAGAGAGAGAAGAGAGGATAGAGAAGAGAGGAGAGAGAGAAGAGAGAAGAGAGGAGAGAGAGAGAGAGAGAGAGAAAGATATAGAGTTGCATATGAACTCAAGGCCGGCCCGTAGCACTGGCGTTATAACTTTTTGCCTAGGTTGCCAGATCTGGGGAAAACACATTTTTGACAGTTGGTGCTCATCCTAATTTTCGGCTTTGATGTAACAATATTCATAATTAAGTAAATGTAACACCTTTTTACCCCGGTTACACGTTTCATTTGCCCTGTACGATGGGCGCTGTAAGTGATGAAAATGGGGGATGTTGGCTTATCTGGCGCCCGCAGCTCACAGCCAAAGTGCGAGTGAGCGAGGGAGAGAGGGAGGGTGCACCGGTACCGGCGCTGTTGTTATTAGAATCTTGTGCTAGCTGCTCTAACGGATATAAGAAGAAGATGTTTCTACAATAATGTGGAGGCAGAGTCCTCTCCAGTCAGACTGAGAGGCTGATAACTACAGCTCAGTGAGGTAAAGGACTCTGAGTGTTTGATTGTTCACTTTAGTCTAAGTTCAAACGGTTTGGTCACAATTTATGTAAACACATATTTCCAAGGCACTCCTTTATAATTATTGGGATAAACAGGTTTGAAATCATTNTGGACAATGCTTTCTGTCCTGCACACAGTTTACATTTTACCGTAATATTTTTTGCGTCCTTTATCCCCACAAATTGAAAATAGTGGTTATATCTCCAAGTTGCAAATGCGCTGCTGCTCTCGCTGATACTTGCATCTGCCATTGTGTGTGTGTGTGCTGGTGGTGAGCGTTGCCGTGTGCGTGTGTGCATTAGCAAGTGTTCGTGTGTGTGTATTTTCCCCATAAGGCAAGACCCGCCCAACTCTGTCTCTGATTGGCTTACCCTGAAATGTTACCCCGCGTTAACCAATCACCACTCCTCTCTGGTTACTTTCACTTTTCCATGGTACTGTGAGAGGACATCGCTGTATTCGCCTGTAAATTACATCCGCAGGGAGATTCGGTTCAGTTCCATTACATAATGTAACGCAGTAACGCACCCATTTAAATCACAGTAACTATAACGGCGTTACTTAATGGGA
Organism: Notothenia coriiceps; assembly: GCF_000735185.1. Lineage (NCBI taxonomy): Eukaryota > Metazoa > Chordata > Actinopteri > Perciformes > Nototheniidae > Notothenia > Notothenia coriiceps. The sequence goes on from NW_011344304.1 coordinate 224,057, forward strand.
ATAGGTAACTAGTAACGCTATTAATTACCGCAAAAAGTAGTTGCTTTACAGTAACGCGTTAACGCGTTAGTCCCAACACTGGTGATGAGTGAGTTTCTGTGCAAAACTCCATTAGCATTTTCCGCTCGTGGCTAATTCATAGGCTCAGCGCTAGCTTTGTGGTTTTAAAAAATATATATATATATATCAGTTAGCTGAGTTTCTTCCCGTTACATGGATATAAAACATTCATAGTTTGTTGAATATTAAGATGCAGATGACGCGGTATCGGGGGTGCGGTGTAGAAGAGGTTAATAAACAAAAAGAAGAAAAAGACCGTGACGTATCTGTTGCATGGAGAGGAGCAACAGGTAAACAAAGAAAACGGCGGAAAACATGAAACTACCGGAGATACGACCTGCTCCTATGAATGTTCATACATTGCAAAGACTGACTGACAATTGATGTGCTGGCGGTAACACATTTTTTAAAACGATATGCTGTTTTACCATTATGTAAACATTTGAGTGAAAGTAGTCAGACCTGTACCAAAGCCCGATTTTTGCATGTATTGAATGATAAACCATGTTTATATTTCATATACACCAAAAGAGGGCTTGTTTTACTTTCTAGTTCAAACTATTTATTTAACCATGTCTGATACCTTTTTAATTACAGGACGTCTCCTTATGAAGAAACATTCCATAGCTTGAATGGTGGAGGTTCTACATATTTATGTCTCCTCATTAGCAGTAAGTACAATGGTCATCTTACTATTTAATTCATGGGTGTTTAACATTTAAACAAAGGATCAAGGTTTATCTTAAAGATTAACAGTAATGTTGGTTACAGTAAAGTTATTAACTCGTATATCTATAGGCCTACTGATTGTCATTTTTTGTTTAATATTTTTGTTTGTTTCATTTTCAGTTACATGTGGAAGTGTAAACTCTGTGCTGCAGAGGAAACCTCAATATTTCAGCTATTGAAGGACTACAGGTTAAAACATGGCCACTTTGGCCGCAGACACCCTTATCCACGCACATATTCTAAATGCCCATACGCAATTTTAAACTTGGAATGCCCTTCAAAGTCATCTATCTAGATCACATTTTGATCAAACATCACAAAAATCTTTAAATGTAACAACATTTACTTGCCATCATTGTTCTTGTAGTGGAATTGAGAGTTTTTCGTTCATGTTAACAACCATCTCAAAATACACGAAACCATCTGTTGTGTGTTTGAAAGTTGTTCCTTTTCAACAAATATTTACGGAACATATCAATCACACAAAACAGAAAGCACAAGAAACATACATAAAACAATTTCAAAGCTGGAATTATGGAAAATGGAATGGCAGATTTGTCGAGTTGTACATTGGGAGAGTGATGAGATACTTCACAATGATGAACTTGAAGTTGGTGCATTGGTCCAAATGTCAGAGAACTTGCATAAAATTATAGAACAGAAACTGTCATTTGTTTTATTAAAACTTGGAAACTGTTTCCATGTACCAGGCTCTGCCATTGATGAGCTGCTAAACGAGTTGCACTATTTGATTAGTTCTTCTCTGGTGCCAGTATCCAACGACATTCTAGTTTATTTCTTCAGTAACCATAGCTTGCAAGTTGACCAATTATTATTTTTATTTTGGCTCCTCTCCAACTTTGCCCTTTTTTGTATTTTGTTTGTGTTTATTTACTTTTTACCGTTTGCTTTTAACATGGTTCGCAACATGCAAGCCGACCGCACCAACTCTGCTATACAATATAGCAGAGAGGGACTTCTTCACATCAAAAACTTTCTGGACAATAACTCCAGAGACCTCAGCTGAGCATTTGTATTCCTTATCACAACTGAAATAAATCAGTGTTATTATAACCTTATTGCCTGGACCGACTCCTTGCTTCGCAGAGGAATTTTGAACATGACAATTCCGAGACAAGACCAAGACCGTTAAAAAGTGGTCTCGAGAACGGTCTCGAGTACTACAACACTAGCAGTCAGTCTTCTAACTTTGGGCCAGCCTGGTGTGTGTTCTGTCCACAGCAGAGCCTCTTCTTCAGTGTGTGTGATTGTGATGTTTTTTGTGTGTGAGATAACAACTTTTTAAGACAACGGACACAAGACAATTCTTTTTTGGTAAGAGACAAAAATGGCAGTTAGATTTTTTATTAGAGGAGAAAATAGCATCTGTGCCTGGAGTTCCTTTTATAATAACTTCTCAATTATGTAAGACTTATATCAGAGATAGAAACACTTTAAATAAACTGATTACATGCTAAATATAATACTTTCTACATACTGTAAATTTTACTTCCCCCCCAAGCAGTTTGCTGTATACAATTAGATTTCAAACCCTTCTTTACAGTATGTCTGTCAGGTGATTGATACCGAGCACAGAGGAACATTATGCAGGGCTGATATGAAAAAATTAAACATGGCTCAGGAAATAAGGATGGAATAAACTCTCTTCACAGTGATGGATTATCTCAATCTGTTGAAGCTGATTTCCATGCTGAACAAGTCTATGAACAGCAGCAAACAAACAGTATCTCCACCTGACTGCCTGTGATGTTCTGTATGCAACATTTCAACTCTTTTAGTTTACTTGTTCCTCCATGTTTTACTTGTTTGCATTCTCACGCAAGTTTAATAATGCCAAAAGTTGTTAAGATAATTTACTGGGTCTACAGCTGTTGGGTATTACAGCTGTCAGGCAAGTTGCAAGGTCCAAAAAATGTGCACACATACACAAATACAGATCTCTGAGCCTTTGACTTATGGATTTCTGTCCTTAATAGTATTTCAATTTTTTTGTATAATACATTATCCTCCATCCATGGCTTAAAGTTAAAGAGGTAAACAGAAAGCCCAGCTCAGCTACTCACACACAGACAAAAATACACATCTCTGAATCGGGTGCCCTTTGAGTCCTCCAAGCTTACTTCAAAAATGATAAATGAAAGGAAACTACAAAATATTTTAAAGCAATGAATTAATGAAACAGGTTGTTTTGCATTACAATGTAAAACTATATATTTGTATGACCTCACTAAGCATCATTACATATTCATTGAATATTAAACAAATCTAAATTGCCAATCATCCCAAAATGTTGTTGCTAATATAATCATATGCTTGTCAACTTTAACTGAAAAATACATGAATTATCTATGAAATTGCAATATTGATTCACGTCCCCCAGTTTGTTTGAACCCTGTCACGCCATACAATTTACCCCCTTGTTTAAAATAATGGATTAGTCCATGTGATATCTGCATTGAGTTCTGATGAACTAAAGAGCAGATCGCGTTCACACCGGAATAAGTCCCTGAGGGAGGATTAGGCAAATTAAGCTGCTGACGTCAGTTCTTCTTCTTCTGCTTTGGGTTTACTGGCAGGCCGCAAACAACTTCAAGGCGTATACTGCCACCCGAAGTCCCCGGCCGGAAGTCCCCGGAGTTGGGGACTAGCTTCAGTAGAAGATGCTGGGACTCCCAACAGCTTCTACTGAAGCCTTCCGAGTAAATCGCCAGAACGCCGACACCTCCTCATCTCCACCGCTCCCATGTTTTGTTTTGTGTTGCCATAAGTTAGTCTCTCTCAGTTGGTGCACTGGGATAATGCTAATGATGCTAATGCCAGCAAATACAATGGCGGCTTCACAAAACTTTTCCGAGTTTTACGGGGCGTGGTTTGCAATCCGCCCAGCCAATCAGAAATGGGAACCTTTTTCTCCCATGAAAGTCCCTGCTCTCTAGCAGGGACTAAAAAAGGGGTGAACAGGTTCTCATGAACTTAGTTCTAGTTCCAGATTTTTTTGGTGTGAACTCAGCATTTCAAGAACTATCGGAACTACACTGGCCATTGTACTCCGGTGTGAAAGCGCCTATTGGCGTCAGAAAAGTATTTTGAAGAAAAGGCGGCAAAGAAAACCAAGTGTCAGAATCTTTTCTTACCAATATTTAATTTTTGTATTGTCAGATTAAGATTGTCAAGCTAAACATTTCGACTATGTTATATTAATTAATAATAGTAACAAATTGTTTAGTAAAAGATAAACGATAGTTTTGCAAAAATATCACAATTTTATAATGTTCTTAAATTCCATGTGGTGCTATATCTTAGCTAAACAAGGTCTCACTACTTTTTGTCAAAAACTTCAAACCTGTCACATTCATCAAGACTTTAATGTTTACTGTCTGTAATCATTCTTACAAGGGACATCTGATTATGAAGGTTCAACAAGAATTAACTTGAATATCTTTTCAAATCATATTCTCACAGAGTCCAAGTTGTCTCCCAGTTTTCCTTAACTAGGTCCAAAACACCCCGGGGCTTCTGTTATGCTTTGTCCGTTATTCTCGTGTCCAGGAGAGAAGCTTTTAAAAAAGGAGACAAATTGAGTCTCTGAGAAGGTTCAAATGGGTACTTTAATTAAAAGAAGCGTGGTAATGTTACAAGCAGAATATTGTTCAGGTGAGAAAAACAGCTGTGTTCTCAGGCCCTCGAGAGCGAAGGAAGAGACACAGAAACCCTCCTACAGCTGTTTAGTATCCTCTGCTGGCTCCTCCCCGTGGGCCGGTTGGCGCTGCTGGGGGCCAGCCCTCCAGGTCTTTAATGTCTGTTGTTGCGCATAACAGAGGATTTCGACATTGTACATTCATTATATAACTAAACACGCCTCTTCTCCTCCTAATCTCTTTCATGACTTTGATCTAAATACATTTTAAACGCTGTAATCTATTGTTACGGCTGCTGTTTCTGCCTGCTCGGTAACCTGTCTGGGATTGTTTGCAGCTGTGTGTGTGATTATGTAAATGAGCTGTGTGGTTGCCCCAACGTCATTGGCTGTCATCTCCTGGTCCACTTCCGAGGACACTGATTGGAGCACGCCGGGCCCGACGTTCTCCAATCCCTGTGCAAGCCCAGCGCACACCTGCTGGAGAGGACTACAAAGCCTGGGGACAATTATCACTCAGGAGGCTCTGCTGCGATCAGACGCCTCATACCTTTTGCTCTTGTGTCATGGACACTACAGATTGTGTTTGGTGTGACATATGTGTTTAGTGACGAGTGTCAACATATGTGTTTAGTGACAAGTGTCAACGTATGTGCTTAGTGTCGAGTGTCAACATATGTGTTCAGTGTCGAGTGACAACTTATGTGCTTAGTGACGAGTGTCGAGAGATGTGCTTAGTGTTGAGTGTGGATATATGTGTTTAGCGTAGTGTGCTTAGTTTCCCTCCTTCAGCTGTGTTTTCTTACAGCTTCCCTTCCTTAGACTGTACCACTTTGACGGTGAGGGTTATTTTGGTTATTAGCTATATTTCTTTGTATTTAAGTAGGCTCCATTTTCAGAGTCCTCCTTTTGTTAATTATATATTATAATTATTACCAATTCCAATCTGGTGTATGTTGCTTTCCTCTTCCCCTAGTCGGGACGTAACACTGGTCGTGCTAATGTTGTCTTGTGTTCACTGCATGTGTGTTCTGTGTTCACCTCTGCATGTGTGTTTAGTGCCGTGTGTCTGGCAAATAAAGTCAAAACCCCCCTCAAAAGTTACGGTTTATTTCATTTTAAGGATGAGCACCAAGCAACATCTCCAGGTGCTCCTTTGAGAACCAGGGCAAAAAAGTTATGTGCACCCCTGGTTATGTAGCTTTTTCTGCATGTAAACGGTCTGAAAAGTCACAAACCCTCAAAGTACACCCTGTAGCGAGTACAACTCTAACACAGAAAAGACCTGTCTGTGCTGCCCCAGAACACCTCGTTGGAGATTCTTCTTTTTCAATTTTTTTCTTCCGGGGCAGGTTGACGTCACTCTGGACCAAATGGACCAATCCGCGCGTGTACACACACACACCCACGCACGCACGCACACACGCACGCACGCACGCCAGCCAGCCAGCCAGCCAGCACCGCAGAGCTCCGCACACACACTCACTCAGCCTGAGCTGTGAGTGTGCGGAGCTCCGCAGGAGTGAGTGAGTGCTCCTCTCAGACCCTAGTGACCCCACGCAGCAACCAGGAAACGACACCAGTAATCCAGCTCACACTGTCCGCTCCTCGAGCCTCAAAGGGCGGAGCAGCGAGCCCCGCAACGTCCCGCCAACACGGCACCCAGACCCCACCCAGCATTCTCATCTGTTTGTCATTACTGGTGTCTTTTTCAGGTTGCTAACAAACGCCGTTGTAAAACATAACCACTGACGTTCCGCTGTAACGGTGGTGGACTCATCAGAACAGAGTGGGCGAGCTGACCAATCAGAGCACAGTGGGCTCATAGGGAGGGGGGGGCAGGAGCTCCAACAAGCCGTTTAGGACAGAGAGTGAATAAACATACTATACAGAGATGCTGTATGAGAAACCAATGTGATTTTGGAACATTGATCAATGTACGGTAAATCTGTTCTAGTAGACCTCAACAATGATCAGTAGAAATGGCCAGGTCATGGGACCTTTAAAGTAGTCAAAAGTACTGTATAGCATAATATTTAATAAAACAACATATATGTTTTATGCACATGAAACAAAAGACTTGACCTTTATAACCCATCAGTTTAACATCCGAGATCAGCATGTCAGTAAACACACGCCTGTGCCACGACAGCAGGGAGAAATTTGGCAGCTGTCCCACAAGAGGATTGTTCGTCTTCACTTTCCATTGCGTCTTTGTGTTTTGGCTGTCACACGGGCATCATTCTCCCCCCCTGACTCATCAGGATTCACTATATTTTGTTATCTTCTTCCCTTTTTTCCCTCCGTACCCCCTCTTTCTCTGTCTCTCACATTCCAGTGCAGTCCCTGCTGTTCGTAAAAAGCCTGAAAAGCTGATTGGAGTGAGACACAGTGCAGCATTCAGCTTTCTGCACACATTCTTATCGTCCGGGGCCTCTTTGCAAAAATGTAAACACGATGAGAACTCTGAGAAAAAATGTCCATATCTAGACACGAGAAAGACAAAATAAGATGCAGGATTAGATCCTCTGAATGGAGATCAGCTAAACGGCCCCTGCTTAACCCTGTGGACCCTGACGCACACAGTGACAGGGTCCCCTTCTGCCTCTTTAGCCTATTTACTGGGGGCCAAGTGTGTGACGAGGGGGGGCCCTCACCTCTGAACCTTGACCCTGATTCAAACCCCTTCTGGCTGCCTTCAGGCCGATCACGCAGACAGATACAGACTCAAGTCTGCATTTCAGAACAAGACCATACCTGCTCCTCTCTCCTGCTTTGTGCAGAGCATCACACAACACAAAGCCCCTCACATATCATGTGTTCCTGTACAGGAACAACACACGTCGACAGCATCTCTGCAGGCACACATATACAAAGAGGCACTGACGCAGACCAGACCATCAACAGGCTGAATCTAATTAACCCTCATCTGTTTCTGAGAGAGGCTTTGTTTCACAACAAACCTCCCAGTGCCTGCGAGTCAGACGCCACATGAAACACATCCAGCCGAGATACAGAGGACCAGTGCTGCCTGCACCACAAGAGGAGGACTGTGATCTGACTCGTCTATAGACAGGAACACTCAAAGTGCCGCTAATATGTTGAAAAGAAGGAAAACCGAGACATCAAAATAAATAAAAAGTATAGGGGAAAGGAAAATGCCAGTCACAACATTTACATTTTTATATCAATTACTCACCCTGTGATGCTTAGAATGATTGGCTTCACAGTGAACTAAAACCTTACAACTACTACTACTTGTATTGCCATATTAATCTCTGGCCTCCTTTTATTTGACATAAAATGGTATTAGATCAGTAATGGGCATCAGCAGATAACGGTAAGTGAAGGTAAACAAAAAGTAATAAACGTCATCAACACATCAACGGGACAGCTCCGTATGAGTACACATGCTGTGTAGCCAAGCTATTCCAAAACAGAACTTTAAAATCTAGGCAGGATCCCAAAGTTTTAAGAGATAACGAATATGCCGGGCTGCATTTTTAGAAGTAAAAGCTTATGCACAAGAGATCTTAAACATTTAATGTCATTGAGTCTTACAGAGCCAGAGACCAACTGAAGAGAGATCAATAAAGAACCATTAGCAACAGAAACATGCCTGCTTGCTTTGCAGAGCGGCAGCCGCTCCCCTCTTGCCACAGTAAACAAGGTCAATGATGACTGATGTCCTTCGCCCGCTATTCACCCGCTGCACGCTGTTTGTAAAGCATCAAGGACGACTTCATACAAACAATAAAGAGAGAAGGACAAATCAGACACTTCATGGAGCTGGTTCTCCAGTTTGATCTCCAAAACAGAAAGCATCTTTGTGTTTTTGTAACTCTGACCCGTGAAGTGTGATGTAAACATACTGGAGTGCCTAAATCTGTGAACACCTGTGCTTGGCCGTGCGTGTGATATAAGTGTGTCAACACACACACTCTCCAGGTTAATGATTGTGGATGTGAGGTTTGAGCGGTGGTGCAGCTGTCGTCTTGAGGAGTGGAGGAATGCAGCAGGGGTGACGGTGTCGAGGTGGGAGAGTGGAGGTGGAACGGTGTGAGAGACGTTTAAATGCATTAACGGACTACTGCAGGGACTCTGTAACACACACACACACACACACTTTACTGTTGTGATTTTTGTGTTTGCGGTTGAGCTCCACCCAATGCACTCAAAAAAAGACAGTGTGTGTGTGCACCAAATGCCTGTCATGTTTTGGGAATGCTGCTCGTTTAACCCTGTGAAATACTAAATTGCGTGTGCTTGTACTATTGGGGTTTTCAGGGTTGTGAGCAATCCTGTCCCACAATGCAATGCAAACCGGGCTGGCTTTTTTTGGCTTGAAATTTGGCAAAATTGAAAAAGTGAGTAACTTTAGTTGTTACACAACTTCTGCATCATATCTGTTAGAACACAATGGATTATAATAATGACTTTCTCACTAAATCAGAATCAAGATGCTCATTGTGGTCTAAGAAAGGAGTAATTGTTTATGAATTAGTTTCTTGAATAAATTCAACGGGTTAAATTATGTTGCTTCACATGAGAAACTGAGTATGAGCAAAACATGAAAAGCGAAATCAGAATATTGTGTAACATGATTTTTTTATTTTTTTTTTTGTACTGCCAATTGCCTTATAACTAACTAGATTCATCCTGTACCCCTCAGGTTCAGACCCCTCACTCACTTGTATACAGCATGGAGTCACATAAATTCCCAGCGTTGCAGTATTGTCTGTGCTATGTGCCAACCAGGCAGTGAAACCATCTGCTAATGATCACAGTAAGGTTCTCCTCTGCAGCATCATACAGCCACTTACAGTTAATGTTGCCTTTGAAAAGGAGCTGATCCTGGACCTGCTGACTTTGAGGGGGCCTCTGGTCTCAGCTTTGAGAACTTTCTGAGGTGGTTGTCCTGAGATCAGCTGGCGCTCAGATCGGACTAAAAGCCTAAAACTAATCAAATCAAATCAAGTTTTAATTATATAGCACATTTTAAAAACGATTTTTGGTCGAGCTAAAGTGCTGTACATGTAATAATTACCTTACAGTAAGGACACTATACAGCAAATACAACAGCACAGTTTGTGCAGAATATCAGTATGAGAAAACGACACCCTCTGACCTTAGACCCTCACATCGTACAAGGAAAAACTTCCAGAGGAAAAACCACAGTTTAAAAAAAAAAAAAAAAAAAAACTAAACTAAAGCCTCTGTCTGAAGCTCGGGTGTTTTACTGTAAGGAAGCTATTAGCAGGTTTAACCTCAGTGTATAGACACTCCTCAGTGCCTGAGAGACAGGCTTTTTCTTGCAACACCGTAAATGTATCAATATAATTTACGGAGATGTCCTACTATTTTTCTCTGTTATCTATCATACTAAATATGGATACCTGAAGGTTTGGAATGATAAATACATTACTTTGTTTTGTTTTTTACTATTTAATAAAATGTTATTAACCAAAGGAATAATCCCGAAAACAGATAAGATAAGTAGATAATGGTAAAGGAGCATTAGTCATCAATAGCGAGCATGTCATGTTTGTTTGCACTCAGGGGACGGCAGGATGATGCTGCATTAGTCTGCAGAATCAGAGGGAAATACGTGCCACACAGACAAAAGAGGGGCTTAAATAACATCGACCGGCTTGCTCAAGATTTTTCATAAAAGCGCTCTCATGTTTCCCATCATCCATATACTCCAGCATCACGTGACACAATGCAGCAATAGACATAAAGCTGGTCCTGCCCTCTGCCCCGCCTGCCTCTATTGATCTCACCCACAAATCCTGCACTGCTACATTAGCGCAGGCCTGCTAACAACATTGAACTACTCCCACTGGACATCATCATAACTGCTAGACACTCTCAGGCCTTCCTCTCTCTGCTGCTCAGAAGCTTAACTAACACACAAAATGTATTTCATGCCTTATTTACAGTGTCATTTTGCATCTCTCTGGCTTTTTCGCTTATCTGCAGAACAATAAAACAGCCATCAAGAACTCCTCTGTGTGGCCAAAGACAAGCGAGACATCCAGAGAGAGGAAGCTACATGAAAGCTGGGTGTTGGCTGAGACATGATGTCAAAGGTCAGGCATGAAAGAGAGATAAGCGAAGTGGGGTCAGCATAGAAGTCTGTGTAAAAGGAGACACTACTACTAGTAACAGTTTAGAGAGTCATACTAGTGGATTTGAGAAACTTTGAAATGCTGTTTAATTACTTTTTATTCATTAAGGCGACAGTTTTTAACTACAAAACGTGCAAATGGAAAAGTGAATTTAACGAGTTTAAAGGAAATGTTACCAGAGGGGTTAAATTAAAGTGTGACCACTGAAGAGGAAGCTTTATCCCTTGCTGGAGGGGATATACACTCAAACACAACAGATGAAAAGGGAGCAACGGTAGTGGAAAACTGGGGAAACAATCTACACATTTTCTAACCGTCAGTTAAATATTGAAGAGTGACAATCGAGGACGATAAGAGCAACACTGAAAGACACAGTGGCAAGAGTAAAGGACCAAAGGAAATATCTCAGCAACTCCCTGACACAACCACATCACACATGGAGCCTCAGGGGTACACACACACACACACACACACACACACACACACACACACACACACACACACACACACACACACACACACACACACACACACACACACACACACACACACACACATTCCTGAGGTCAGCATAATATGTATTAGGCTATTTAATGTACCTGACTCGTTCAATCGACTTTTAGATAATCAGACACAATAAACATATGAAAACCAGGTGTATCCATCATTTTTGCTGAATATAAACAGCTGTTAAGATGTGCAAAATCTTTTTTGACTTAAATGGACCAAACCATTGTTGTATGCACAGTTTATGAAGGAGTTTCTTTCTTCTGTTGGCTGTGAAGTCTTGTGATGCTCATTGACTTAAAAGGTCAAACTTCCCCATCTTTTCATCTGCTGTTATATCACCACTTAAGAAACATCCACCCTCCATGTGTAGTACTATTTCATGGCTGGTTTGTGTGAGTATAATAACAGCAAATAGGACAAAGAAGGAGTTGATCTTCATATAGAGCTTATTAACTGACTCATTTGACTTGATTACTAGAAATCAACCGATAGAAACCTATAGCCATCCCTGTTTGGGACGTTCGGGCTCTATTGACAGGCTGTCCGCCTCCATATGCAGCGAGGGGCGGACAAAGAGTGAAGCAACCCGGGCGTTAAATGTGACTCTGGGTCACTTTTGTTAAGCAGTCGCTAAATTCATTCGGTTGCGCACCATTTGCCGTCAACAATAGCGGACAAAAGCTGCAGAAAAACCCTGATCAAACACTTGGTTTCTGTACAGTATGTCACCGAGAGTGTGTGTACACAGTGGCTATGTAAACTAGTGTTAATCCTCTTAGGAAATCACGCTCTCTGACCACTTCAGCCTGTCCAAACACAAAAACGGCCAGGCATGTTAACTTATAATTATAAATATAAAAGTGGCGTCCGTATACTTACGTTGTTTTCAGAGTAGGGTGGTATTCCAACAAGGCAAAAGGCAACTCCATTCATTGGACAGCAGAGACTGTTTGGCTGCAACCAGGAGAGGCAGAGTTGTTGCTGCAAGAGCGGCAACACGAGCAGCTCTGATGGGAACACACCCCGGTCAAACACAAACGTATAGGTTCAACTCTTATCCGGCTTCCTTCCTCCCGAAAAAACCCCACTCTGTTCCCGTTGCTTGGGGCAGTTCAAAGCGCTCACCCCCTCCTCATCTTCTCCTTCTTCCGCCAGACCGCATCAGTTGAACATAAGTAAGCCTGCCTGGAAACTCACTGAAGCAGCGTCAACACACATGGCGGACACCGGAAGTCAAGAGGCGCCCTGCCTTCAAAGTAAATGCGTGGGGGTCTGAATTTCAGGGGAAAAGTGTTTTACATTTCTGTGTTAAGGGGTGGAGTGCAACGTAGTACAACCTTATTATACATCCATGACCATGAGCAGTGGCGGCGCTAGGGGGTGGCTACTTGGGCTCAAGTCCCGGATGTTTTCTGAAAAGCCCCGGATGTTTTTTTTTTTTTAAACGTCTCGGGAGTAATGTGCAGTACCGGAGTCCACCAGAGAGGCAGCCGCTGCGGGACAGTAGCCTGCGTACTGCGTAGCCTTCCCTGCCCTGAAGAAGAAGTGATCCTTCCTAGTGCCTGACTAGTTTTAAACTAATAGTTATGGATATTAGAAAGTTATTTTCATCGAAGCAGGCGCCACAAGCTGCAGCAGCAGCAGCAGTATCGGCAGCTGACAACAATGTCAGCACCAGCAGTGAAGAAATGGATGATGTTTCAGGTGTGTATATAATGGTGATATCTGCACTCTGGCTGACTGAGTAAGAAGTGAAAAAGAGTGATGTAACGTTAATGTTATAGCTAGTACACATGGAGTAACCACACTAAGTATACCATTATGTTAGTATGTATACAGAACATGACAAACAATTATCCTAAGATGTAACGTTAACCCTTCATACCTCAGTCTACTTTTAAGACACTAAAATAACGTATTCCAATTTTTATTTTGTTTTCGCGCGTGGAATTAAATAGGTGTCGGTACCAGATGTGTTCGGGGTACCATATGTGTTCGGGGTCCGTCTCTTACCAGTGACGTCACGACGTAATGACTTCAATGATGTCACGCATTGTGATTGGCTCTACGGTAATTTACCCACGCTGTCTAGAGTATAGAGGGGTTTTTTGATCATTACATTACATTGCATTTAGCTGACGCTTAAGTGCATTCGACCAACAAGATAAAGACTTGAAGAAATACAATAAAACTTGAAGAAAAACAAAGACGAATGAGGAGAAGAACAAGAGAAATCGAAGGTAAGAAGTATATAACGTAATATGGTAGGTAATATGTAATATGTTCAGTGCCGTTGGTACGTTAGTTCAAACAGTAACAACGGANAAAGATACATGATAGGATGTTTGTGTGTGTTGAAGATGTTTAGGGGGAATGAGTATGTGTCCTGTCAAAGAGTCCTCTGTCATGACTCCGAATCATTGATTGGGGGATCTGCCTAAGGACAGAGGGACAGAAACACACACACACACACACATACACTGTGAAGCAACAGATGGAATCAACAAACTGACTTACTACCTGCCCTGGGATCCCGCCCACAAGGGAAACCGAAAACTGTCTAGCTCGCTCAGAAGTGAACTCTGTGTATAAATGTTGTGATCATTTTGTTGCTCGGGGCTCTTGTTTTTGACTTGCCGTTCCTGAGACGTGTCTCACACGGTGGTAGAACCTGAGCCCGGAGTACTCTGCAGAGTGCTTCGTGATTAGGTGATTGGGTGATGTATTGTATGTTTTTGCCATTAAAGCAGATTATTGTTTAACCCTTATCCTGGCTGCTTTGACTTTTCCTTCTTTTGAGAACCCGCTCATATAGGAACGGCGCGAAGCAGAGATTCTGCCCCAACAGTAGGCGGGAGTTGAACTCTGACGTCACTGTCGAGCCGTTAGTGGCCGACTCCGCCTACTAAGGGCTTCTCGACAACTCTGCAGAATCCTATGGGTGACGTCACGGACCCTACGTCCATTTATATATACAGTCTATGAGGGCGCACCGCCCGGTACCGGCGCTGTTGTTATTAGAATCTGGTGCTAGCTGCTCTAATGGATAAGAAGAAGATGTTTCTACAATAATGTGGAGGGAGAGTCCTCTCCAGTCAGACTGAGAGGCTGATAACTACATCTCAGTGAGATAAAGGACTCTTGAGTGTTTAGTGAACTTTAGTCTAAGTTCAAACGTTTTGATCACAATTTATGTAAACACATATATTCAAGGATCTCCTTTTATAATTATTGTGATAAACAGGTTTGAAATCATTTCAAAACTAGAGAGATAAAAAGAAATGCATAAATAAATAAATGTTAAGGTAAAATACGATATGAATGAACAACACAACTCAAATAAGTTACATTCATTTGTTATTGGCTATGGTAGGTTATTGGTTATGTTCACATACTTATTTGATTACATCCACTTGTCTAAGATGACAACAGAGACTTTCGACCCAAAACCAGCTGTTGACTTGTGGATGCAAGCAGCTAATCGCAGACTCAATCCGAGAGAAAGAAGTAGGCCTACATCATCAGCTACCATGTCTGACAGAGAGGAAGACAGTGAGGAGAACAGTCAGGAGGGTAGTGATGACAGCTTGTAGGACTTCACTGGTCGTGCTAATGTTGTCTTGTGTTCACCTCTGCATGTGTGTTCAGTGCCGTGTGTCCGGCAAATAAAGTCAAGACCCCCCTCAAAAGTTACGGTTTATTTCATTTTAAGGATGAGCACCAAGCAACATCTCCAGGTGCTCCTTTGAGAACCAGGGCAAAAAAGTTATGTGCACCCCTGCTTATATGTCTGGAATCTGTGGAATCTCAGCTTGCTAATCGATATCTTGTTTGTAATGGGTATTTTCTGAGTTCTGTACTAAGTGTGTTAGCATTTTTTCGCTCAGGGCTAATTCAGAGCCTTTGTTATTAGCCTTATGTTTCGTTTTGCTAAAAGAGGTTAATAAATATGTTTATCAACTCTGTAGATGAGATGCACAGAATGTTCCTTAAGAGCAGAAAACATTATCAAAGTCGACGAAAGTAAGATGTCCTTTTGCATTCAACCCATATCAGAATTAAAAACCAAAATAATGATTAGTTCTCTTAAAACTTCAACAGCTAAGGACATAGCCGTGGGAACATGTTTCAAATGGGGGGTGCTGTGGGGATGACACCAGGGCCGGTTCAGACCAATTTGCTGTCCTAGGCAAGATTTTAGCTGGCAAGGAAAAACCTCTGCAAAGGACCAATACACTACAAAAAGAGAAACGTATTGACATAGTGGACAGCTTATATAAAAAGGCTTCAAATGTATTTAGTATTGCATGAACATATTTTAATTGGGGGGTGGACTTCACATCCTCTAGGCCTAGGGGGGTCCGCGGGTGCCCCCCCGGGAAGATTTTTTTAACATTTTAAAGTAAAATGCTTCAATCTGGTGCACTTTGAGCGCCCAATTACTAGAGACTGATTTACTGTAGGGGGTACAACTCTAAACACCCGTATGAAAAAGATCGGTTTGCCTTTTATTAATCAAATAAGTATGTGAACATTTCCAATAACCTATAATAGCCAATAACAAATAAATACAGGCTAGCGTATTTTATTTTTGTTGTTCATTTATATCTTATTTTACCAGTTAACATTTATTTATTTATGCATATTTTTAAATCTCTCCAGTTTTAAACGATATTTTTAGTTTACTGTCCTACAGTATACATTGGAATGATTTCAAACCTGTTTTTATTTATCCTAATAATTATAAAGGTGTGCCTTGGAAATATTTGTTTACATAAATTGTGATCAAAACGTTTGAGACCCACTGAGATAACTTAGACTAAAGTGAACTATCTAAACCCTCAGAGTCCTTTACCTCACTGAGCCTCTCAGTCTGACAGGAGAGCTCTCCCTCCACATTATTGTAGAAACAGCTTCTTACATCCGTTAGCGCAGCAGAAGCACACAACAATCCCCGCCGGTTCTCTCTCTCTCTCTCTCTCTCTCTCTCTCTCTCTCTCTCTCTCTCTCTCTCTCACACACACACACACACACACTGGCTGTGAGCTGCGGGTGCCAGATAAGCCAACATCCCCCACTTTCATCACTTACAGCGCCCATCGTACTGGGCAAATGGAAAATGTAACCGGGGTGAAAAGGGTGTTATCTTTACTTAATTATGAATGTTGTTACATCAAGGCTGAACATTTGTTATTTTTGTATTATATTTGTATTTACTCTTGTGGAAGTGCAGATCTCCTGTCCTCCACCAGGGGGTGCTGCAGCACCCTCAGCACCCCTACTTCCCACGGCCCTGCTCAGTCATCCAAGATCTTGTATTCTCCAAGATGTTACACTATCTATAACTATCTATCTCTCTCTCTCTATCTATCTCTCTCTCTCTCTATCTATCTATCGCAGTAGACAAAAGAAGTTGCTATAGCAACACGTCATGTTTACGCTGCATTTTCTATGAGGTAAATATTACCCGCTGGCGGATATGGGTATAAATGGCATTTTATTTGGCAATCTGACTTCCTATTGACAATTTTTAACAACAGAGGGTGCTATATAACACACTTTCAGGAAAAGTCACGGACTGGGAGACTTTAATATGTTATGGAAAAAAAGTGACATACAATCAAAAAAACAGCTGCGGGTAAAGTCTCCCAGTCCGTGACTTTTCCTGAAAGTGTGTTATATAGCACCCTNCGTTGCAGCCCCTTTTTAAGAGATTTGGGTATGGAGGAAAATAGAGAGGGTTGTGTTTTCTGACTCTTGGTGAGTTCCCTGGAACACCGGGGACACATATTCATGTAGTAAAGACGTACAAAGGTGCATTTTGCATGATAGGTCCCCTTTAAATTGTTTTTCCAGTGTGCATGGTCAGCCTTCATCCATACAATTACAACTGAACTAGATTCTCAATTATGTTCAAAGGACTCAATTTCTTTCCCAGATTACATTTTTTTCCATCACAAAGAAAGTGTTCATCCAGCCTGCAGAAGTCCACATATGGAAGAGGTCAGGGCAATTGATGAGTCAACAAATACGAGACAATTATGAGGGATGGTTTGTGTCCAGGCTGCAGACTCTGTGAAGTGAAGCCGATGATTCATTTTGAATTATTTATTATAGGAGGTGTTTCATTATTTAACTTGGGACATTGCATTAAACCTGCATTCTCTCTACTATCCAGCAGGGGGCGACTCTTCAGGTTGCAGACATGACTTAAATTATAGAAGTCTATAGAAAAAGAATAAAAAAAGGACAACTTCTCAACTGTTTTATTTGATCAGTGTTACGTTCCCTCCTAAACTAGGGGTACGAAGGGAAGTAACAAAACACAAAAAGAACCGGGCGAGAGAAAAAGGAGAGGAAACTGAATGCTGAAGCCACAAAGTGAGGTTTTAATTAATAAAGGAAAAGAGGCTCACCAGCCAATTTGCAAAAACAAACTTAAATAACTAAGAACAACTTCCTTCTAAAAGAAAGTGACTAAATTAAACAACACACACAAAGATACACTGGAGCACATCTCCAAACAATTCACAAGAACACAGGCCTCACACAGAGACATGCAGCCAGAGGAGAAGGAGAGAGGCCACTGCAGCCTTCCTCAGGTCCTTTATGGAGGCCCTGATTGGGGATTGGGAGCACCTGGGGGAGAGGCTGCACCTGGAGACAATTAGGGAGAGAGAGAGAGACACACAACACACACAAGCACCAACTGCGTCACGTAAAGATTTTCCTGATGAGTTTATGGTCTCAATCGCAACATACACATCTTTATACTGTAGCCTGCAAGTGGCTGGGAAGAGATTTAATGTCATGATTTACTGTACAGAAAGAACTTGTTTGGTATGTTGAGGAAACCGAAGTGTCTCCTACACTTTTCTTAAAGCGAAGCCACGGGATCTGTTGCTTTTTTGTCATTTTTAAAGTAAACCAGATACATTTTCGCCCAGTTTTGTCATTTCATTAAAGGTGGGGTAGGTACGTTTGAGAAACCGGCTCGAGACACACTTTTTGTTATATTCCATGGAATGCTCTTAACATCCCGATAGCAATGAATATCTGAAGTGCTTTGACAAAAAATCCATAAATAAATGTCATCAGTGGAAGCCGTGGCGCTGTAAAAAGCACGACCAATCATCTGAGCCGGCTCGGCTAAAATAACTGGATGGCCTACCTGCCTGTCAGCCTTCCATCTGTGCACAAACTTATCTCGTGCCCTCATTGGTCATGTGCGCGTTCCTGTGTGTTGGAGGAGGGGCTCTGTAAGGAAGTAGCAGATTTCTTCCAGCTGTGTATTTTCAAATTCTACCGCACTCGAGCTGGTTTCTCCAAAATGACCTACCCCACCTTTAACAGCTGTATTGTTATTTTCAACAACTCTTGTTTACTTCTTTTCTGTTTGATTCAAGACCGTATCCTCAGCCCTGAATATATCATAGTGTGTTTTGTAACAACTCAAAATATTCAGGTCTGAAGCGAAGTGCTTACATCAATACTCTATACTATATTTATTAAAGTCTATTAAGAAATGGAGAGCCTTGAAATCTGTCTCTCTACTTCCTCGTGTTTGCTTTCTCCTGCTTCTCTTGATTCTGTATCCATATGTGACTCAGACGGGACTAAATGACTGATTTATAGCAGTAACAGACATGTTGTTATGGTACCTGTAGAGTCATACAGTGTTGTTGAAAAGTTGTATTAGTCATTTTTAAAGTGATTTAAAACCAGTGACTGTTTCAAAATATATATGATCAGTTTTGGAGTTTCATAAAGTCTTCTAAAGTTGGTGTTTTATGGACTTTCTGTAAATCCTGCGAGTAATAAAAGGATCATTAGTTTCATTACTCTGAAGTCTGAGGCAACATGACTCCTGTCTGGTTCAATAACTATAACCCTCAGACTTTATTTACTCACAGCATTTATGGAGGTACAGTATATGTTTGTAAATCACCCAAAACAATTCAGGCCTACAGCTGAGTGCTACAATCAATAACTCCCCAAATTAATAATCAGCGCTGATGACACTCCATCATAGAGGAGTGACTCTCTCTCTCCTGCCTGATGACAGTGAGAACATTAGGAGGATAATTAAATGTGAAACTCATGCAGCTCTGCTCTGTGTGTGTGTGTGTGTGTGTGTGTGTGTGTGTGTGTGTGTGTGTGTGTGTGTGTGTGTGTGTGTGTGTGTGTGTGTGTGTGTGTTTGTTGTGTGTGTGTGTGTGTGTGTGTGTGTGTGTGTGTGTGTGTGTGTGTGTGTGTGTGTGTGTGTGTGTGTGTGTGTGTGTGTGTGTGTGTGTGTGTGTGTGTGTGTGTGTGTGTGTGCGTGCGTGTGTGATTTCATGGAGGCCCTTCACAGTAGACAAGTGTTTTCTGAAGGGGAGATTTCTGCTTCAGTTGTTGCTGCTTTTATGAAAATGTGATAATGTATCAGTGAGACAGATAATCATTCCTCTAGTGCAGAATAGAGATAGGTAGATAGATAGATGGATAGATGGATGGATAGA
>NW_011344305.1:0-3211 GCF_000735185.1 Notothenia coriiceps
CACACACACACACACACACACACACACACACACACACATACATCACTCTCACCATGTTGTATTGTACGGGTTGTTGCTAGGAAACAAACTAACTCCAAACCTCTTGACAGAGAGGGACTCACTCCTAATTTTCTGGGAGGAAGAGGGTGAAGGGGTGAGGAAGAGGGGGAGGAAGAGGAGGAGGTGAAGGGGTCTTAGAGACAGGACAGCAACTCTCCCACGCATAAAAGCTCCTCTTATTATTACACAAAACACAAGTCATTGCAAAAAAGGCCTAAAATTAGTTAATTTATTTTAAGCTTATTTTACTTTTTAATGATACATTGTTCATCTCTGGTCCCTGGACAGATGTTGTAAAGACACCCCTCAAAACCAAAATAACATGTGAATAAAATCAGTAAAAACATGCAACATAGAGGCTTTCAATACTGGAAATACTTAACAAATAATAATAAAACAAAACAGTTACCATCAAATATCTGAATCAGAAGTCCTTCATAATTTAAGTAGACTACAATTAAATAAAGACACAAGCATGCGTTTTAAAAACTAAATATGAACACATCCAGGGTAAAAAGAATTTAGTTTAGTAAGTTGAAGGAGCCACAGACGTAATAATAAACACTTAAAGTGGACCTATCATGCTATATTAGAAACATATATTGTAGGGCCATACCTATAGAAAACATGTCTGTGAAGTTTGTTGCTTAAAATCCCAAACAGATCCCCCATAGTAGCCACGCCTCATACTGCTCAAACCCCTCTTTGCCAGCCCTGTTAGAGAAACGCGGATTTTGGGTCCTTAGCTTGAAAAACAAAAAAGAGGAGGCGGAGCTAATGCCTGATCAGAATTCTACCGGAGATAAAGTTAAATTCTGCTGTGATAAAACGCCATCCTGTTCTAAACCACATCAAGGATTATTTCTGAAACAGTATGGAGCTCAAATGCTTTTTCTCTTGCGGGTTTATCACAAGGTGAGTTCTTTTTTTTATTTCCTGCTTTTTAAACACATGTTCTCTCCAGTACAGGTTAGCTCTGAGTGTTAGCGAGGCTTGCTAATGTAAACAAAGACGAGATTACGTCCAAAACACGTCAGGCATTGTTTCTGATAGCAACTCTCTGTGGGTCGATATTACGTCATATCGGCAGCAAATCTTTATCCGCTCGTTGTACCCCCGTTTCTAAAAGATTTGGGTACGGAGGAAAAGAGAGAGGGTTTTATTTTCTAACGCTGCGTGAGTTCCCCGACGCAGCGGGGACACATGTTTATGTATAAGACATCACAAAGTGCATTTTGCATGATAATAATGAAGTGTGTATTTCACATAAGCAGTTGTGTAAACGCCAAAATGATGTGAATGGCAAAGTGTAAAAAACGTGAACAGAAGGAATATCTCTTGTTACAAATCCCACTTAAAATCCCCACCATCATCAGTTGAATATCTTTCCAAGAAAATGTAATTGATCATGTAAGATGATCCAATAACCAAAGTGATATTCCCACCAGGAGTTCCATTTTTTTTTTTTATTGTTTTGCAGTGATTTGAATATGCTGTGTTCATGTTGTCTTTTTGACACAATGCTGTAATGGCATCAGTTCATTAAAGTATACTTAAGAAATCCTTCAGCCCCGCATTCATTTTGTTCTTTAGTAAAAGGACTTTGACTCAACCGTCTCCTGCTTCACGTAAAATAAATGAAACATACACATCAAAGTGTTCACATAGAAAAATGGCCGCTTTGTGCTCCTCTGAGAGTGACATCTGTGGCCAAAAATACTTTTAGGATTCATATAGGAACATTACATGAGATGTATTATATTTCTGGAAGCCCCTTTTTAAAGAACTATTGTGAGCCGTCCAAGTCAAACCTAAAGGATTGCGTTTGATCTGAATATCCTGTGTAGGGCTTTTATACGGGAGCAGGAGTAACATAAGTTATTTTAAAAGATATCCTAAGACAACACAGTACAACCATTATTTCAGTATTCTCTAGCCGACAAAAAGGATTTAATCCCGAATCTCAATTTTAATGAAAACCTGGGATATTTTTAGATAGTCTATTAAAGGATCTATACATGCTAACATCAGCAAGCTCACAATGTGATATTCAGCCGGTATAATGTTCCTCTCAGTGTGTTAGCATGACAGAATATACATATTGTATTAAATAAGTCAATACTTTATTTCAAATGCAAATACATGCTGCCTCTTGGAGTATGTTGAGGGTTACAGGGACTTTGATGAAAGCACAAGCTGATCCAAATGTTTCGATTGCATTTAAAGTTTTTCAACTTGCATTTTTTTTTAAAATTAATTATCCGTCTGAGAGAACCTCCCCTTCTTCTTCTCTCTGGAGTAAAGTCTGCCTCCGTGTCAATCATAGTGTCAGTCAGGTGCTCATAATGTCATTACCAAAGTACATGGGGGCCACGACATTCTCACACGCAAACACACACACACACACACACACACACGCACACGCACACGCACACGCACACGCACACCACACACACACACCTTCTGTCATGTGCTCTTCATTTCCATCATGCCATCTCTGCTATTCTCTCCCCCTTCATCCTCTCTCTGCCTCCCACATTGTGAAACACTGACACTACGAAGGGGGGAGAAAGAGGGAGAGAGACCTCACTCGGGGTCTGATCATGTGACATGTCTACGTGAGGTCAGCTCCTGACAGGACAGGGAACGAGCCACGGTACATTTTGCACGCTCAGTGTTTCTGTCTGAGAGTGGAGCTAAAGAGTGTTGTTTTCCAGCTCATAGAGTATAGAGTCCACTGGGTACCCGGAAATGTTGAGTACCCCAAAGTGTTGTGTTCGACACAATTAGCATTAATAAGAATTAATAAGCATGTGCAAATAATAGCTAAAATATGGCCCGGCTGATTTGACAATTTGGTGGTTTTGGAGGTTATTTAAGGTGACCATTTTTTAGATGACGTCAAAATCAGCCAACTGTGGAACAAACGTGGCCACTTTCTGTTCAAACTGCCAATTTCTTTATCCTCGAAAAGTCCGAAATCTGAAAAAAGTCAAATCTTAGAAAAACTTCAATTCTGAGAAAAAAGTCTAACTTTGGAGAAAAATTAAAACATTATGAGAATCCTGAAAAGTCCGAAATCTGACAAAAGTCAAAATGTTGAGAAAAACTACAATTCTGAGAAAAAAATGTCAGTTCAATCAGGAGATAC
>NW_011344305.1:3264-4678 GCF_000735185.1 Notothenia coriiceps
AGATACACAAATTAATGTAATGGTGATTTTGGCGATTAGGCCCCGTTGTGCGGGAGTATCATTCGGGAGGGGAGAACCGATCTGATGAATCCCCCCGGGGTCTAGACCCTGGTGATGGTTGTCACTGTCACTACCCGATCCGTCCCCCTGCCCGATCTGTACTGCGCATGTGCGAGATGGTCCGCCACATTGGACAACTCCGTACGGCAACCCAACTAGGACACTTGACATAGTGGCTTTTTGCAAAGCTCAAAAAGAAAACTCGAGAGAGATGAGTTATTGTTATTACAACGTGACTTCATTATTATTTAACAACTATTTTTATTGGGTTCTTTTGTTTGGGGTTAAGTACATTGTCAGAATAAGTGAGAAATGGATTTAACTTCTGTTAGACAGCTATCATAGTAAATACATATTTACTGTGAATGTATGCAAAAATGTATGGCATATAGCTGTCTAACAGAAGTTAAATCCATTTCTCATCCCTTTAAAACATGCTTTTCTCACGGTAGTAATTTACATAATCACACCAAAATGTCAAATTAAATTTAAATGAGGGTTTCTTATTTATGAAATGGGAGGTTTTGGTTTCACCTCGGCTCTGTATGAGTAATCCTTTATTGGTAAGATCAGATATGTCTAGTTGCTCTTTTTTCACCAAACTGTGGTAGGTGAGTCAGCAGGTTTTGGAGGTGACTCAGTATGAGATTATGGAGCTTTTGAACATGCTGAGTTTCGCCCCCTTCACCAACGGTAGGAATGTAAAGTGTGGTCACACCAAAGTATGCACGTTCTGCACCAGGAGTAATTACTGTGCTCTGGATCTGGGATATACCGCGCTCCCACAGATGTTTAGTCACCGGATTGAGACTTTGTGTGCTTTACATAACTCTCGTGAGTCAGCGTGCGTCATCGAGTATCGGATACTTTCTCTGGCTGGAAGTACAAGACGGCTATTTAGACTGAGAGCATGTGGTCCACCGTGTTTATTTACCTCCATCATCCGTGAACTGTCTGCAGCACGGACAGTTATGGAATAATTTCCCAGTAAAATATAATTTCTCCAGTTTTTGCTGACCTTAAAATGAAATGAAATACAAACCTGATTGCACTTTATTTACATATTTACAGGTTTCCATATACACCTGAACATCAGCAGGAGAGGACTCTTTAAAGTAGAGACACTACATACTGATATACACCTGAACATCAGCAGGAGAGGACTCTTTAAAGTAGAGACACTACATACTGATATACACCTGAACATCAGCAGGAGAGGACTCTTTAAAGTAGAGACACTACATACTGATATACACCTGAACATCAGCAGGAGAGGACTCTTTAAAGTAGAGACACTACATACTGATATACACCTGAACATCAGCAGGAGAGGACTCTTTAAAGTAGAGACACT
>NW_011344306.1:0-6478 GCF_000735185.1 Notothenia coriiceps
GAGCCGGTAGCACAAGTGCAGATGATGAATGACTGCGGGGAGGGAGTACAGGACCAGAGCAGAAGCACAGCCATTTGTTACTCCGCTGTCACAGATGTATTTTTAATGAATGTGCACCTCTGGCTCCTCTGCAGAGCGGTACTGTTCCTTGAGGCCAGCATGACCCCAATACTTCCTGTGAAGCAGCGGTTCTGAACAAACCCACTTGCTGGGGCTGTGTAATGTAAATAACCTTCTCCTTGTGAGAGCCGGAGCCATCAGTCTAGCTCCTCATTACCGTCCGTATACCTCGGCCGGGAATAGGGGCTGTTCCTGTCTCTGTGCTGGTAGCAGCTGGGGAGGTTTCACCTTGAGGCACCCATGTGTGCTAAGCTCTGTGCTTCTTAAATATGTTGTTTTTCTCTGCAAAAAAAAGTCCTTCAAAAAAGCCTTCAGGGTCAGCAAATCATTTCAAATTCAAATGTTCTTGCTGATTTATTGCAGCTCCTTTTAATCTTCCTGCATTTGCGGCAAGACGGTAAATACCTTTATGTTCAATTTTTTGTCCGTTTTACTATAGCATCTGTTGAAGGTTTCAGAATGATTAAGAATAGATTGGGGGGGACTGGAGGAAAGGGGAAGTATGAGGAAAGGAACCTTACAGTACCTGGTGTTTTCCTGCAGGGCAAATCCTTAGCTTAGCTGCTGACATTGACTCATGGAGACAAACCAAGAGGAATATATTTCCTACAGTAGAAAGACCCTTGGTCGGCTGGGAAAATAAGGATGAGTTTGGAATTAAAAAAGCTAGCAAGAAATCGAGGTTAAGGCAAGGCCATTTACATTCCACACCTCTGTAATTCAACCTTTTCCACTTCTTGCATGTAGATGTAGAAACTGCAGGAGAAAAAAAACCTGCAGACATCCTGGAAATAACTGCCTCATTTTGTAGGAGACACACATCAACATGTGACATACACTCACACACAGTGACACACACATACAAACACACACACATCATTGCATTTCCCATGTTACATCAGAGCTGTCACAAAATGTTTTATGCAAAGAAAAGATACTGCAAAAAGCAATTCCACATGCGCTGTACAACAAAATGACAAAGTGATAATTCACACTCAGCATAGGCCTACTGCACCAAACAAAATATAAAGGAAGGAAATAAAGGTGTGGTGCAGGAATGATTCCTACAAGCCAGAAATTATTCAGCATTTTAACACTTGTGTTTTTTGACGTGCTTTTGGTTAGGTCAGGTCTCCCTTGAAAAAGAGATCAATGATCTCAATGGGATACACCTGGATAAATAAAGGTTTGAAATTAAATGAAATATGCCTGAAATAAGGTCTGTGGTGAACGCAAGCTTAAGAGGCATGAATGTTTGTTTTTACGACATAAAACACGTCAGTAAATACCCCACTGGTGAACGTCTGACACTTCAATTTGTCATATAAAGAGGTGGTTGCTAAAAAGTGACTCAATGAGACTTGAATATGTCAACACGCAGAACATTAGCCGCCTTTGTTTGGCTGCCTTTAGCTTAGCCGCCTTTAGCTTAGCGCTAGGGCTGCTCAGCCATGTGACTGTGTCGTTTGTTTATAGCCTTAGCCTATTCCTGGCGATTGCATTTACTCTCTACATCAATTATAAAAGTGTTATTAATATGTGGGATTATCCTGCTGAATAAAATGTGTATTTCTCATATACTTGTGTTTGCTACAGAGCTTATTTTAAATGGAAAAATCCTGTTGCTAGAGGGAGCACTTGCTAACATGCTAACTTCCAGGTTGGCCTAGAAAAAAATACATCATCCCTGCATCACTCTATTCACTTTTTGAGCCCTCCATGGCTCTTGAATATCACAAAAGAAATTCTTCATGATGTTTGTCTATTTTAGTCTTCCAGTCCCATGTTCAATATGTACCTCTGGGTAGGGTCTTTCCTCCCACAGCTGAGAGAATATTATGCAGACAGCAGAGGAAATGACACCCTGTCCTGAGCTTGTTATGTCTGAATTAAGGCACATTGCTGCACAGGAGCAGGGGCGGGGGTTGGCAGTCTCAGGAGAGGGGGGCAGAAATGTCACGGTGTTTATGAAGGCTTTTCGTTGTGGATGGACGTCTCCACGGGAACCCTCGGCCTGCCGGAGCGATTGGTCTTTACAGAGCTCTCCCCCGACTCCAGCATCAGTGGATGGCTGTTCTTGTGTCTGTCTTGATCTGTGACACAACTCTGGCTGTCACTGTCAAGAAAGAATAAATGAGCTGCTTCACTCCCAAATCCAATACAAGAACATAGATGTATAAATATGCTAGGTAAGTCATTTGTGCCCTTATTATTTATTATTTGTGTGAGCTGGTATTGTCATCTCATCATAATGTTGTGTCTTTTATTTGTATCTTTTGTCTGTACTAAATAGAACAAAATTGAAATAAAAAATCCAACAAATGAACTAATATTTAGAGGTCAGAATCAGAAGTTTATTACCAGGTAGGTTTACACTTACGAGGAATTTGACTAGGTGTCGTGGTGGATACATAAAAGTAAAACAACAATTAAAACACAGATAGAGAACTAGAACAAATATTTAAAATAACAAAAAAATATAGTAAAATATAAACATAAGAGTATTTACATTGCAATGGAATGGAATAAAAAGGAATAAAATATGGAATACAAATAAAAATCGGCAGTAATAAGTAATGTTATGCTGATTTTCCGGTTCATATTTGTATATTTTGTGCCTCTACTGTGACATGTTTACATGCTTTAATGTTCAAAAAGGTATTTATTTTTCTCATACTGCCTGTGCTGCAGCACCTCTTTTCACCCTCTGTCTGAAACCAGAGCCCAGTCTGCTCTGATTGGTTAGCTGACCAGCTCTGTTGTGATTAGAGATGTCCCAAACGCTTAGCCTACATGTACAATGTGTTAGAGCACTCGCCAATAGAAGCACAAGTGTTATGTAGTGATGTCACAATGTTACGGAAGTTTTACGGAAGCCTGGAGTGTGTGGGAGAGAAAACTCATGCACAAAAACCTATATAACACACTAGAGGAAAGGGAATCCCCCAAACAGCTTAATAGGGCCTCTTTAATACATGCTGATATATTGGTTACATACCCCTATACTCCCTCTGCTAAACCTGTAATTAAATGGGTCATCTGAGCTGTTCTTTATCAGAAATGTAGTTTTTTGTCAGATTTGTAAGGTACCAAATATACGATCGAGTGGTGCAACAGGCCTGCCATTTTAGAACATTAATCACAAAACAAACTACTTTATGTTTCTTCTTCCTGAGTTTTGCACATAAAATCCATCACAAAGAACTTCCCTACACAATGCACAACTCCGATGTTTTATTAAAACACAGCCAGGGAAATCTGCTGATAGTAGGCACATTGTGCGGCCCTTAAATCATCACATACAGCTTTGAGATGTTTACCACATCATAAAACAAACAACATGTGTTATGCTCAGTGATGATGGCTTATGAACGTACTTGTTTCTATGGCTGAAAACGTCTATTTCATATACATATAGAGCAGTGTATGCCAGTACCTTTCTCGACTGTCTTTGGCGATTGTGTTGTCTTCATAGATTTTCAGCATAGTTTCTGTGCGGTCGTCCTGCTGCTTTTTAGCCTCCTGAAACCTAGAAAATACATTTAGGAATATTCACACACAAAGAAGAAAACAACTTTAAACTCTGTGGCATTTAGCTCCAAGTCAATTTCTTAATTGTTATGTAAACTTTGGGTCATTTTAAGCAAACATAATGCAAACAGGAGTTAATAGTGTATTTATTTGGGAAAATGTTCAGCTTCAGATGAATGGAAATGTGAAGGTCCAGTGATGTATGACAGCAAAGAAAAAGAGAATTTGGAATTGAGTTGAGATAAAGGACAGTGTGTGTGTTCAAGATAATGAAGGAGCATGTCAACTAGTGACACAGTGTGCCTCAATGATGTTTATTTGAACCGTTTTTGGACAACAGTGGAGCTTTTTGAGACAGAGGTATGAGATACAAAGAGAGTACGTGTTTAAAATTAAAAAAAATAAAACTATTGGTTTTTTTTCCTTTTATATTGTGTCCTTTTATACAACGGGAGATAATGTAGCTTGCAGCCTGGAGAATATATCTCTGAAATCTGAATTTCTGAGATATAATTCAGTTGTAATTTCCATTCGAGCGGTACATTTAAGAAAGAAATCGGAAAAAATGGTTGTTGTTTGTCAAGGAATAAAGACTATTATCGGAATCACTGATAATTACAATTTTACCTACAATGGTCATAATGCGGCGTTTTAATTACAAATTATTAAGCCTTATCATACATGTCTAACTCCAATTTAATCGAATGTCATTTAAAAAGCAAAAATACAAAACTGCTTTATTAGTGAAAAAAGCAGCACTGACTTGTTTACTTTTCAATTTGTAAATGCAGTATTTCTTGCTGTCACTCTCTTATCAATGTCAATAAAATACCTACATACCCATGCTACCTGCAGTGGTACTTTATATCATAACAAGGGCTTCCATTTTCTTCCAATCACTGTCTTCAGTCAGCCAATATGGCAGCAGATGGACAATATAGGGGTAATATATCCTTTAATACAACACCTGGGCTCCAGTCTCTCTTTGACCTTGGCAATGGAGAGGATATAGGGGCTGATCTGTCTGGTGATGGTGGTGAGGTATGAGTTCTCCTGCTTCAGCTGCAACAGGTCATGCAGCTGGGCTGGAACATGCAGATGAAGGAAATGGAACAAAACAAGAACATCAAAAATATACAATGTGATAAATGTAAACGTTTGACTGATAATGTGTTCGTTTTGAAGACATACCTTCGTAGATCTCCTGCTCATTAGTGACCCTCTGGAAAGTCTCCTCCCAGATCTGAATGGAGAGGGAAAAAGTTAATGATCATGAAATACCACACGCTACTGTCATTAGACTCGAGGGATACCTTGACATTTATTTTCCCTCCGTCTGCATTCCTAGCAGGCTAAAATGAATACAAATGGGTGAAAACTATGTTGTTAGTAGCAGCTAGAGGTACTGATGGAGGACAAATGTTCCTTGCAGTGTAGAAACACTCAGTTAAACTCATGCATTCAGTTGTTTTACTTCATATAAGAATACAAGTATTAGATTCAAATTACAATTAAAGTACTAATTATGCAAAATGATCATTGTCACAGTATGTATTATATCACTGGTTCATAATTAGTAATCCGTTAATGTGAAAATAATTTACATTTTGCAGCTTGTAGAGAAGAAGCTAAATTGAATCACTTTTTATACTTCCTGGTATCTTAATCCATTAAAGTACATGATAACTGATTAGTTGATAATACCTGTTATCAGTAATACAGACGTTCAAGGTAACTAAAGCTGTGATCTCCATTTAAAAAGGGGTTAAAGGACAATGTTTGTTCCTTTTCTATTCTACTCTTTGCTGCTATAACTGTTTATACTACTGCTTTCATCACTGCTTTTATTCATTTGTTTCTGTTTTAACTGATTCGAGAAAAGCCTGCACATTTCCGTTGTACCTGAGTATGATGACCATAACGTGTGATTCTGATTGACCCACCTCCTCGAACATGACTCTCATAGTTTCCACGGTGGAGTGCTGTGAAGCTATCTTACTGTCGATGTTCAGCGATCTCTCCATTATCTCTCCCATCGTCTCTGTGTTGATGATGGAGTGGTGCTTGGTCAGATCCCGGTGCAGCTCCTGGACCTGGTCCTTCAGATTCTGAATCTCTGTCTGGAGAGTCTTCAAACACACAAGCACATACAGGACATAGAAAATGACACTCAGGAGGTTCTTTAAAGTCTTTAAAGCAGCATATCTGATAGTGTACAGATGCCAGGTGAAGTGCGTCTGAGCATGAACACCTTGTTTCTCCCTGAGGGGTTCATGTGCTGCTTCTAGATTGCTTTTCTTGAGGATCAGAGGATCATCCCAGGAAGAGAAGTTGCTGCAGCTGTTTGAACCAGTGTAGAACCAAAGCAACTATACTGTATTTCAACGTTTAAAGCATACACAATAATCTGTGTATCTGCCCCCTGATTCAGGTTCGCTCTCATTTTAATAGGTTAACCCACGATACATCCTTTCCTGAAAATTGGTTGTTTCTGCCATCTAATTTGGCTGACATAAAAACAAACTGATCCAATAACTTTCCTTCCTTAAAGGTAGGGTAGGTCATTCACTTCAGAAACACTTTGTTATATTCCATGGAATGCTCTTAACATCCCGATAGCAATTCATAAATTAAATGCTTTGACAATAAATACATAGAAAAATGTCATCTGTGGAAGCTGTGACGCTGCAAAAAGCACGACCAATCATCTGAGCCGGCCCGGCTAAAATAACTGGATGGCCTACCTGCCTATCAGCCTTCCATCTGTGCACAAACTTATCTCGTGCCCTCATTGGTCATGTGCGCGTTTGTGTGTGTTGGAGGGGCA
>NW_011344307.1:0-25946 GCF_000735185.1 Notothenia coriiceps
CCTCGACTAACCGTTCCCCGAACCAATCAGAGCACACGTGGCTCACGAGGGGGGGGGGGGCAGGAGCTCCAACAAGCCGTTTAGGACAGAGAGTGAATACCGGTGAATACACATACAGAGATGCTGTGTGAGAAACCAATGTGAGTTTGAAAAATTGCACAGTATAAATCTATTTTAGTATACCTCAACAATGGAATTATGATCAGTAGAAATGGCCATGACAGTAGAAATGGCCTTTAAATGTGTGTTTTGCTGAACTTTTTAACTGAACAAACCATTTTTAAATGACAATATGTAATACATATTATTATTCAACATATTCAACATTAGTAAATTATATTCAGCTTATTTCAGTCAGTCACAGGCTCTAGCGCCACTGTGAAGGATATACACTGTATATGCAACCCAAGAGAACAAGATCCCTACTAAAAAGCGAATTTGGTTTATTATTGGTTTTCTCAGGATTTTATTAATTGACATAATCATTGGAAACCAATATCATTAATGAAAAAATTGGTCATTAATCACCCAGCCCAAAGACCAATCGGTATATCGGTATTATCTATAGCGTGGAGAAGTTCCTGTGTCCCTACATATGATCAAATAAAGTGTTAATATCCTGGTTTGGTTACAAGATTTAACTTTCTGCCAAAGATATATAATATTTGGTGAAGTGGATTATCAGCTTTGTGAAGCAACACCGTTCATTAAGAGAAGAGGCGCACATCTCGCAACACATTATTCATTGTGTCACCCTGATCACTGACCCAGGCTCAGCCATTCAGACGGACAGCATATGCCCTTACAGTAGGTGCCCTGTCATTATGGTAATGGTGCTGGGTGTCAAAACCCTGCTGCTGCTCTCCGACAAGATAAACACTTATCACATCATTACACACCATTATTGATTTTAATGAAGTCAACAAGCTCCCAAGCACAGGATACCCTCTCAACGGTTGACTCATTAAATGTTCCAACATGTGAATAACCCAGGGCTCAATTATCAAGTCAGTGAGCTGTCCTCGAGCCTGCTCACCTCCCCCTCCTCCTCACTAAACCACACGGACAATCAGTCACAACTTCGGCCTGTTCTGTAGCTGTGAGTGATGGAGAAGTCCTGATAAGAGTAAGGGCAATTTATCTTCGAGCCAATATTGGATTTTTTATTACATATTCAGTCATGCTTCACCCTGCCAATGTAATGGAGGTTCTCTGGGGTAAAGGTAAACAGGTACATGGTGTGTTTTAGCATTAAAAGTGGTAAACTCAAGGATACTGAGGTAACAAATGTAACTGGATGTATCAGAGCTCAGATGGCAGAACTGCAGTCATTTTTTACTAACTTGTGTGCCCCTGAGCAAGGGACTTAAAACCCGGAATGCTAAGTGATCTGCTCAATGGCCTTCAATACTGAAACAGTAATAACAAAACAACATCCTAAGTTGTTTTGATTGAGGTTAAGATTTGAAATAGGATTCCTGTCTTGAAAAAAATCATGCCTCCTAAGAAGGATGTTTTAATGTATTCATAGTTTAAAATGAAACCTTAATTGACGTTACATAGGGCGTTGTTTAGAATGTTACCCGGCAAATCGTGGGATTGCATTATCTCCTTTCCTTTGATAAAGAATGGTCAAGTATATTCTATGCTAAATGGGGAACTAAAGCAAGCTTTAACGGCAGATTTCCTCAGATAATTCGTCCTGCTGGTATAATGGCTGCCACTTAGATACATCTGGGTCATTTTACTCAGTAAGGAGCCTTCATGAGCAGAAAAAATATTATTCAACTGCAGCCTGTGAGTGGGAAAAAAGTCCCTTTGTGTGTTAGTGTCTGCCAAATGAGTGTTATGTAATGTACCGGGCAACCTCCATGTGTGAATGTGCGTGACTGTGTGGGTGTGCATCTTCTGCCTGAAGAAGACAGTTGGCATTTACAGCAAAATACTTTGATAATTAGTTATATATTTCACATGTATGCAAAAAGTGCATAAATGTCTAACACCACTTTGTAAGTGTTATGTGTGCACCTGTTCACCAGCTATTAGTATTTCATCCAACAGGAGTTACAAACTTGTCATTGGGGAGTTCCTCTCCACTCACTTCAGGACGTTCATCACACGAAGGTCACACCGAAACTCCACCAGCTGCTCCTTATCAACACTCAACCTTTCAATGGAGCCTTCTGCCAGTTACAGGAGGAAGTGTTGTTAAACAGAGGAGAGGGGTATGTGTTTCTTCACTGGCAACAACCTTGCACTGGCAACATTCAAACACCTGTCTTCTTCTCAACCTCTCTCTTGTTTATACCATGTAGTGTGATGGTTTTACTGGAATAACAAGCTTGACCTAACCCTAACCCTGACCCTAACCCTATCAAGATAGGGAAAATATGTCATGTATTAACCAGTACCCTGGTGATAACACAAAAAGCGTTTGGGTGACTTTTTAAACCCTCTGATATTCCCCACTAAACAAACCAGAAATGTTAGAAATGCATGACCATAGGGGGAAAACAACTATTTTCAATAATCCAATATTATCGGACAGCTAAAACAGTGAGCTAAGAACTAAGACAGATACTGTATTTGTCAGACTTTTTCTTCTTCTGGACTAATAAATAGCAAACAACTACCTGGACCTCCCGAAACCTGCTTCTCCTCGTCTCCATTAGAGAGCAAGACTTGTGCTCCACATTGCAGAAAACAAAGGTTTTCCTGAATTAAATAAATCGATAAGTGCTTCCTTCACTGTGATATCATCTTTGAACTGCAAAATCCTGGATATACTATACTTTTCAAAGACAGCACAGTTGACATGCTTAAGGCAACAGGTGCAGTGAGCTGAGGCCCCTTTGTACTCTGAGCATCTGTATTATAGCCAGGAGCGTTCTGCAGGTATTTTTGGGGAAGAACTACATGAGGCTTTCACTGTTTCTATGGCTGTGACTATTGAAAACCCCTTTGAAGCTTGATGCGCTGAGTTCACTGAGTTCAGAGTTGAAATATATTTTACTTCAAGCACTTGGAGTTGTTGGCACCATTGCATGCATATGGCAATATAACAATGTCAGCAAAACAATGAGACAACAATGTTGCAAAGAGAATGAGGATTAATACCTAAAGCGCCTGAAATTGGGAAGCAAAAATAATGCCAACACACTCAGACCAAGATTAACTGCAACTAACAAGGACACAATATATTTAATATTTAAAATGCTAAGGAGAGACCATCCATCCATCAATCTTCTCCCGCTTATCCGTGTTCGGGTCGCGGAGGTAGCAGTTCCAGCAGAGAGCCCCAGATGTTCCTTTCCCTGACCACATCAACCAGCTCTGACTGGGGGATTCCAAGGCGCTCCCAGGCCATCGAAGAGATATAATCCCTCCACCTGGTCCTAGGTCTACCCCTTGGTCTTCCCAGCTGGACGTGCCTGAAACACCTCCCTAGGGAGGCGCCCAGGTGGCATGCTTACTAGGTCCTTACTGTCTACCGGGCCAAAAATGGCCAGGTAGACAGGGAGCTTTGCCTTCTGGCTCAGCTTCTTTTTTTTCATTACAATGGTGCAGTAAAGCGACTGCAATACCGCTCCTGCTGCTCCGATTCTCCGGCCCATATCATGCTCCATTGTAATCTCTCTCGAGAACAAGACCCTGAGATACTTGAACTCCTTCACTTGGGGTAAGGAGCCATTCCCTACTTGGAGTGGACAGTCCATCGGTTTCCTGCTGAGAACCATGGCCTCAGATTTGGAGGTGCTGATCCTCATCCCAGCCGCTTCACATTCGGTTGTGAACCGATCCAGTGAGTGCTGAAGGTTGCAGACTGATGAAGCCATTAGAACCACATCATCTGCAAAAAGCAGTAGTGCAATCCTTAGTCCACCGAACTGCAGACCCCCTCCCCCACGACTACGCCTCGAATTCCTATCCATGTATATTTCAAACAGGATTGGTGACAAAGCGCAGCCTTGGCGGAGGCCAACCCTCACCGGAAATGGGTCCGACTTACTACCGAGGACCCGGACACAGCTCTCGCTTTGGGAGTACAGAGATTGGATGGCCCTGAGTAGAGACCCCCTCACCCCATACTCCCGCAGCACCTCCCACAGTGACTCCCTGGGAACCCGGTCATACGCCTTCTCCAAGTCTACAAAACACATGTAGACTGGATAAGCGTACTCCCAGGCCCCCTCCAGGATCCTTGCGAGAGTAAAAAGCTGATCCGTCGTTCCACGACCAGGACGGAATCCGCATTGTTCCTCCTCAATCTGAGGGTCGACAATCGGCCTGACCCTCCTTTCGAGTACCTTAGAGTAAACTTTCCCGGGGAGGCTGAGTAGTGTGATGCCTCTATAATTGGCACAAACCCTCTGATCCCCCTTTTTGAAGAGGGGAACCACCACCCCGGTCTGCCACTCCTTCGGTACTGTTTCCGACTTCCACGCAACGTTGATGAGACGTGTCAACCATGACAGTCCCTCAACACCCAGAGCCTTCAGCATTTCTGGGCGGATCTCATCTACCCCCGGGGCTTTNTGGAGCTTTTTAAAGCATGTTTGACAAATGCATGGCCTGTGATGTGGCTTCATGTTGACACAACATCTGCTCCAGTTCAAAGACTCTAATTTAGCTCAGTACACACACACACACACACACACACACACACACACACACACACACACACACACACACACACACACACACACACACACACACACACTTATAAAAGAAAAACGCTCACAGTTCCAAATCCAGAACAACCCTCAATACTGCAATAACATCTCTGTTGTACTATGAAGTATCATGTATAAGTCTTAGTTGGGGATTTTCAGGCTTTAGGGGAATCAAAGACAGGCAGGTAAGCTATCTGTCAGGCCTGAGGACAATTTGACAAACAGGAAGACTTTGGTGACGCCATCCCTGTTTCTCTCCCGAAAGGGGAGAGTGCTGTAAATGATGGAAGGTGACAAAATAAAACGTGGGGAAAAGGAGAAAAGAAAGAGGTAGCTGAAGGGAAGTGTGAAGAGGGGATGATGGAAAGACAAGAATGAGGCGAAGGAGAGAGAAATGAAAAGAAAGAGGCCATTAATTTAGTGCTGTGGGAGGGATCTGAAGGTTACTGAGCTCTCTCTGCCAGGCCCTCCTGGGTTGACTGATGCCTTTGTGAGGAAGCCAGGAACCACACACACACACACACACACACACACACACACACACACACACACACACACACACACACACACACACACACACACACACACACACATGCACGTTCCAAGGAACTCTGGGTTTATTGCGGCAAGCCAGTTTCAGCAAAATAGACACACACACAGATGGCTATTAATGAGCATCAAAGGGAGAGCAAAATGGGAAACCTTTATTTATTTCCTCTCCTGGATTTGCTGTGATGCGTCTGAAAATGTGGTGACTCCGTGTTTTTCTCAGCTGTGGTGGGAAATCAGAGCAGAGTGTACAGAATGTTTGGACCCTGGGTGTGTGTTTGACAAAGTATTTTGGGATACCGTGTTTGTCTGTGCACATATGCACACAGTCAGCGATTCAGGCCTTATTAAAGGGCCAGTAAGCAATGTGTTCAGCGACAATAAATATGTATTTCTTATTGGTTTAATTTATTTCTTAATAACAAATCTTCAATAGAGGTCTCTGCTACCCTGGAGTCTCAATTCAGAGCGCAGGTAAAGCCCTTTTCTCCATTCTATAGGGGGCTGTAACTGGACATTAAATCAGAATTTATACTTTGTTCTCAAGACTTTGCTCCAATCTTTGCCTTATTACTTTGTTTTTTTTTTATTTACTGCTTTGGCTGCTAAGGAGAGAAATTAAAATGAGTCTTTGGCTAACTGCTCTCCAAACACGGATATGTTTAACAACTGACGAGGGGCCTCAAGTATACATTGCTTTCATTGCACAAGTCCAGTAAATTATGACACATCAGGCCAGTAATAAATCATTGGCAGCTACAAAAAGGGCTGGAACCAAAGATTATTGTCTTTATTGGATAATCTGCAGATTATTTTCTAGATTATTGGATTTATCTGTATAAATCTCTAAATTATCAGAACATGTTAAAAATGTCCATTCCTGCTTGAGGGTTAGGGTTATGTCTTGTTTTGACAGTCCAAAACTTAAAGAAACGTAATCAGGAAATCTAAATGTCCTGTATCGTAGATGAATATTACACAATGTTTTATGCTCTCAGAAGGTTTGTGAAGTCTAATTTCAACATGGTGACGTAGTGTGTGTAGCTGTATGGATTGTATTAGGGTTTAGTTTACAGTACACAGCTCGTTGGAGCGCTGTCAAAGAGCTGCATGACCAGAACAATTAAGCTAAATGCTAAGACAGAAAACAGTATATGAACATGAATTAGTAAAGCGGCCTGATATTCAGATTGAAGTTGTGTTGTGCATTTTCTTAGTAGTACTCTAGCCTATTTACCTTGTGTCAGACTTAAAGGGCAATCCTTAAGAGTTCATCCATCCAATATTTCAAACTAATCTGCTGTCAGAATATGACAAATAAATTACAATTGTCTTTTTTTTAAGAGCAATTTTTTATGAAAAATAATGGTCATATCACTGCATAACATTTCTTGTGACTACTTCATCATTGAGTAGAATTGTTATTTGCTAGTTAAATGCTTTTGTATTTAGGCAGTAGTTAAAAAGGAGCAGAAAAACTATCAGTTTTAATATTAAGCTGGTTTTGGCGTTTTGGCCCGAAAACAGAAAGCACCAGCGTCAGCGTGTGTTTACCTGCGCATTGTATACGTTCAAATTCATGAAATGACAAGCAAAAGATTAGAAAATTAGCAACGTGGGCAAATACCTGCGACATTTGTTTGTATGAATTCCAATAACGGAAAGTAATTTTTCTTAAGTGTAAGATGCTAAACCCTCTCTTCCTCTGTGTTTGCAGGCGTCCAGGGCAGCGCTGAGTGTTCGTGCGGACGGAGCCACTTTACATGTGCGGTCAGTGCGTTTGGCGAGTGTACCTGCATCCCGGCCCAGTGGCAGTGTGACGGAGACAACGACTGCGGGGACCACAGTGACGAGGACGGATGCAGTGAGTCGCAATCCTTCCTCCTCCTCCTCACTTCCCTTCCTTCTGTCTTTGTTTCTATTTAACTGTGACCATAGATGTATTGACTCTGAATTGGTCCAATTTGCAACTTGATCAGTTGTACGTGTTTACTGGCTTTGATGTTATTGCTTGATCCGTGTATCTGCTCTTAGTTTACTACGTCTCTTTGATCAAGTTTAAATTGACCAATCGGTGACCAGCGAAATTCTGCATTCCTCAAAGATGTGTGTCTGATTTCTTAACTTTTGTCGTAATTGATTAGAGAACCCTATGTGCGATCTGTCAGCCTTTCATTGAAGGTTACTAAAAGCTTTTCTTTCTTTTTAACTTTCCTTGATTAATGTTTACATAGTTTTCCAGAAAACCATCTGTTTTATCTAAAAATAAATAGCCAAACTTCTCAAATGATAAATGATGCATGAACACAAGCATCTGTGCATGATTTTTGTAAACAAAAAAAAAGACTCTAAAATAAAGTCTGATTAAAAAAAGAAGTAAAAGAGATTATAAATCAGTCCACAGAGTGGTATTAACTTTCATATGTGACAGTTAGAGATACTCAGACACATGTCGGTCAGGACCAAAACAGAATTAAAGTTGTTTACACAAATTTAGATTGTAGTCGTTGTATTAAACTTATTTTGGGGTATTTACGAATGGTTATTAAATTGGTAACAAATTGGTTAAATTGGTTGCTTGCTAAACCAGCCTGGAAAAATGGTTGTTAATAGTCGAATAGATCAGCAGTTCTTCCCTTGAGCAAGGCCTTAAACTCTCACTACTCAACCCAGATTTTGGTTGTGTTTTGCAAATGTGTGAAAGTGCATGACTTCGGAATTTTGCTAGAAAGATACAACAGGTTTTTTTTGGGAAAACGCAGTTTAGAATAGGAGGAAAACATATAATTGGGCCCGTATGGACATCATCATCACCCAGTGAAACAGTGAGCGGGTCACTGGTCCAGGCGGGGTAGTATTTCTGATGCAGAGACTCTGCGTGGTGTATGCCCCGTGCAGAAAAATGCTTGAGTGACTTTTGGCAGCAGACAGCGTTTGGCTGGAGGGATTTCTTGGCAGTAGAGCCAGACAGGAGTATTTTCCTACAGAGAATGTCAGTTTGTCAAGTGGAGGAGATCTTCACCGCTCCTCTTTTACAGTTCTGTGTATCAATGTGAAATGTCTGTGTGAGGGTCCCGGTCTCCTTCTTTTTTCCTTTTCCTGCTCAGTTATAGATTAGGGAAGCAGATGCTGCCCTTTTGTTTGACACTTCCTAAGCCTCTTTGAGAGGTGTGTGTGTGTGTGTGTGTGTGTGTGTGTGTGTGTGTGTGTGTGTGTGTGTGTGTGTGTGTGTGTGTGTGTGTGTGTGTGTGTGTGTGTGTGTGTGTGTTGATGTTCTGTCTCCATCAGTCTTCCTGTGTCACATTAAGCTAGTTAGGGGTTGGGAGAGGGGATGCTAAGTGTTATTGATCTCTGGCCAGTTGAATGTTCAGTCAGCCTGATCGCCCCATATCGATCTACACTACGTTAGTTATTTAAGGAGACACATGGAAGCAGCTGACAGATATCAGAGCGTCTAGCTGGACCTTTCTAATCCATTAGTACTGTCTGATCGATCCTCTGCTCAAGCGCTGGACGCTCATCCTCTTGAACTCACTGTAGTCAATCTCGTAACCATGGAGCTCATATCACAGAGATTAATGTTGTTGTTATAGCAGCCAGACATTGAAAGCTACAGATATAACCCTTCAGTATTCAGTCCCACAATGTCCTACTACCTCCTCAACTCTTTCAAATATTTTAACCATTGGTGTCCAGATCAACTTCACCCATTTATTTAAACATATTTCA
The DNA here is from genome assembly GCF_000735185.1 of Notothenia coriiceps. NCBI lineage: Eukaryota > Metazoa > Chordata > Actinopteri > Perciformes > Nototheniidae > Notothenia > Notothenia coriiceps. The sequence continues at coordinate 8,952 of NW_011344307.1, forward strand.
GAGAAAACTCAAATTGATGCGTCCTCGGATACACATTTTTAAGTTTTGAACAGCTATGGCAATGAAATATGTCCAGAATGTGAGGCTTTTCTCAGTTTCATATTACATGTTTTGAGTTTTGGTCTTTTAGTAAGACGTAAAACACAATTTGATGATAACAGTTAATATCATCATAAGATGATTCATGGATAAAAAGGGTTATTCGTTTTAAATGTTCTTTCTTTTATTCTTTAATTATTTTTTTTACGATGCATTGACACCTACCTCTTAATATATTTCGATTTAAAATAACTAGGGAAAAAAAACTCTCTTTTGAACTTCTCCAAGGTCAACTCTAAACTACGCACTACCATTTTTAGTTTTAAGGGGGCACACAACACATTGAAAGTTAGGATAGGTTCCATTTAACTGAAATGTAAATGTCCTCAGGTAATGAGCTATGTCAGTGCCAGTGTTTCCCCTAGGATGGAGTCATAGCAGTGCTAAAGCACGCGAGCCCACCAAAATGTGAGCGCGGAGCCCGTGGAATTTTTTAGTGTGCGAAGTGTGCCCCGCCAATATGTTTCTATGTGTCTGCCAGCACAAGAAAGGCTCTTGAGGCTTAGTACATACAGTGGACATATCTCAAGATTTAGCTAAATACACCTTTATTGAACATACAATAATGCAAATACTACAAATCCACATAACAATCAAAAATCAAAAAGGGTCGCCGCCACTTATTATTATTTTAATAAAAAAATGAAAATAGTTTTTTGCGCCACCGCTATTTGTATATAGTGGAAACACTGAATGCTGTGTGTGTGTTCTGTTGAATAAAATGCTGTGTGTTTGCGTGGTATTTTTGTGTGTCACGGTAGAGAGTTGAATCCCACACGACCCAACTTCTATTACAATGATTGAATTAAGCAAGTCGGATCGTAAAAAGTGAATTTGTATGCTTTTTAACGACGTCTCAGAAACAAAATAAAATTTATGGAGGCACAGTTTCAATGCAAAACAGAGAGAGCGGTTCAGATGTGTGTGTGTGACTGTGAGAATGCATCATCGCAAGAAACACACACACACAAACAGAAGAATACCTCTTTTCAGCAAAATAGTTGCAGTTCAGTTTGTGGCATCCAGACTTTGTTTCAACTTTAACATGATAATCATTTACACCAATTTAGCAATTTGTAGAGGAAGCCCAATTGTGCTGGATCACAATGGAAGAATGCGCGACTGTGAAACTCTGGAGAATAGGAACCGAGGCAAAGTGACTGACTGTGGCTATGAAACTATCCGTGTAAACTTCAGATCTAATTAAGATCATGTGGAAATTATGTAGTGCAGATGTGACTGTAATGTGTGTGCAGGGCTTGCGTCGTGTGCTAGCGTTCCCTAATATATAAAGTGTCATAGCTGCACAGGGACCTAAGAGAGAATTAGGAAGAGTTGTTGAGGTACTGTGTGTGTGTGTGTGTGTGTGTGTGTGTGTGTGTGTGTGTGTGTGTGTGTGTGTGTGTGTGTGTGTGTGTGTGTGTGTGTGTGTGTGTGTGTGTGTGTGTGTGTGTGTGTGTGTGTGTGTGTGTGTGTGTGTGTGTGTGTGTGTGTGTGTGTGTGTGTGTGTGTGTGTGTGTGTGTGTGTGTGTGTGTTCTAACTAGAAAAGGAGTTGTTGGTGTGAGACGGTGAGGAGGAAATGGTCTTTACAGCCGGCCGCCCTCTTACTCACCCCACATGTAACATCTGTGTGTTTGTAGTTGACCACACTGTGTGGAGAAGGGGGGGGATTACCTGGGGGATCATAAATCTACCTGTTTAAAGACAAACTGTTGGTCAAAGTAGCAGTTTTTTTCGAATTTGGTGACATCTAGCGATGAGGTTGCATAGTTCAGAGTTGTACGAGGGAAAATAACTATGGATCCTAATGATTCAAATAAGGACTATACATGTGTTCGTACATTGTTTATTTAGTTGATAAAGAATTATCCTTTGATTTACAGAGGTCTCTCTCCAAGTGTAATTCAATAGGGACAAGTCTTTTTGGGCTCGATGACGTCACGGACTGACACAGAAGTTGTAGTACCACCTACGATGATTAGCATCTTCCTGAGCTACTGTACAAATCATAGTGGAGCAATATGGCAGACTCCCTCCACTCCCTTTGTACATTTGAATGGCTAATTTTAAACTAACGAAAACACAACAATTATTAATCTTGATACACAGAGTAATAATATTACATTTCTACCAATCATTCTCCAAAACTCCTACACAATAGTTCTTTAACCAGTTAAGCCCCATAATATTAACAATTTTTACCGAAACAAAACACAACTCTAATGCTGAGCCTCTGAATTAGCCCTGAGCGAAATAATGCTTACGCACTTAGCACAGACAGAACACACGGTATACATACCTTATTACTTATCGGATCTGCACAAACAAGATATCACACGAAAGCTGAGATTCCACAGATTCTAGAGTTTTACGTATCCTCACTGTGCGACCAAAACTCGCGGCAGCAAATGCGAATCCAGACAACACACAGCGTAGCTTTACGGAGCCAAAACGGCAAAAAACTTCTTACCTTTGCTGTTTTCTGATGAAAAGTTGTGTTCAATGGCATTAAAACGATAAAAACGCTGCTGAAGGTTAATCCAATGTGTCTGTGTCCCTTTGAAATTATTACTGATAATCCATCTTCATGTTTATGTCAACAATGGAGTTTTCATATATAGCTGCTACTGTATGATAGCTACGAGAGTGTATGACAGCTTCCGGTTTTGGGCATTCTGGCTACGCATCACTCATTCACCAATGGGTAATGTTTAGATGGATTTTAGGAACTTCCCCTCGATTCTATTGGCTCTAATGGTTAAAAGGAGGTGTCAATCATCAAAATCGACCGACGGATTCCAGAGATATGGAAAATACACCCAAATGACCTAGGAAGTGTTTTTTTTTTTTAAATATCTCTAAAAATATCAAATTTCACTTGTTTTGCATCAATATTGATACAGGGTACTTATTTTATGTTTGGATTCCTAAAGCTTGTAGTCTACCATCCCATCATTCAACGGTGTTTTCACTATAAGTAATGGTTTTATTTTGGACAGAAGCTATATTTTACATTTCTTTTACTATGTTCAATCTGAATTTACTTTAAAATAAAAAAGTTCTGACTTTTCTACATCCAACACACAGGTGTATCATTGCTTTGAGAAAAAATATTATTAATTTACCCCTTTTAGAAGTGAAGATATAGTCATTTGCTCTGGGAATGTCATTTTCGAGCCTGAGACCTGAAAAATGGGCTCGGGGCTTCACTGGTTAAAGGACCTGCCAGTTTTTAATCCTTATGTACAAACACTGTTTTCCATATTTTCCCTGATCATTTATGATTGACAGAACAGTTTTACAGCTCTGTAATAATGCTACTACGGGTCTGACGTGGGAATTGAGAATCTTTTCCAATTGAGAATTGGTTCCTAGTTTTTTTTATTCATTGGAATCACTTGCCTCTCCAAACTAGCGATTCTACCCTTCAATTGTTTACGAAATGTTCGGACCACAGCCATGTCGGAGAGATAAATATGCTCAAAAAACGTGGTGCTCAGAAAAGGGAATTCAAATCGATAAAATGTTGTAAATTCTCATTTCTAGTTTCAAGGCCGCCATTGGTAATATAGGTATCTTTGCCTCACTAGTCTGAGAGCAAGACGAACACGTTACAGGGTCACACATCTCAAGGACGAGACACTAATTAGCACTGATGAAATTTAATGAAGGCATAACTCATAGAGGTTTCATCAAATTAATAACACCCCTTTTTTCGTTGATCCATCTGCCTGAGCTCGGGAGTGTTCACAGCTCCGGGTGGCACATGGGCAGAAAAACACACTTTACTATGTTTGATTGCAGGCCGAATGCATGAGGTGTGAGAGACTCTGCCATGAAGCACTGGTCCATTAGAGGGATATATGTTTATGTTCTTGGCAGTCAGCTCCACAGCCATAAACCCTTCATAAGGAGGTTACATGCTGCCTTTGTGAATCTGGTTTATATAGAAATGGCAGTGTTCAGTGTATTGAAGGCCGAGCAGTCGGCGAAGGCAAACTGAAGAGGAAAGTGATGAAAAGGGACAAGGCCAGGAAGAGTGATAAAAAGGAAGATTCTTTATGTTGTTTTTTAACCTTACCTTTTTACTGCTCTCTTCATAATCCACATTCCAGCCTATTGAAACATTTCTATAATGTAGAGAACAAGATAGAAACCACGTCATACAGTAGTTCTAAAACTAGTAAGCAAATGCATGTAGTTTTGTAATCCTTTCAGAAATGGTTGGCTTCATGTGACAGTTTTCAGATGTCCCAGACCTTATTTTGTTGGTATAAGTAAGAGTTGTCAACGAGGCTTCATAAAAGTGCTGTAACTTGGTAAAAACACAGGATTTATGTGTTTCTTGGACCAAACATGTACAATAATTGATCATTTTATGACCTGTTGATCTCATTCAGACGTCTTCCTAAAGACTTTTTCCTCACACTGATTTATAGTCTCCTAACGCTGTCTTCACACTTGAGTTTTATTAGACTCCTTGAGGCGCTTTTGTTTTGATTACTTATCCTGAATTCAGTTCCAAGCATTATGTTGAAAGGCCTTAAGATGTCTCAAAGGGAAGGTTTTTTTTTAATTACATTTTTATAGTGTTGGCTGGAGTCCTCCAATTCCATTTGTATGTGCCATTCAATCCACGATGCCCTAGCAACAGTACTTTTCTTTGCAAGTTTCCTTCTGAACTCTGTAGATACCCTCAAGATGGACAAGGTCAAAAGCCTTATTGAGTATGACTTATGATTTTGTCTCTTATCTGGTTTTCAGTTTCCCTGATCTCCCCTCCGAGGACACGGAAATAAAACATATTAACACACTGATGTGTAAGCCGTTCATAACAACAGTAACCACAGCAGATAGGACTCAAAAACCTTTGAAGACTTCTCCATCTTCTGTAACTTCACCATGTGTCTCCTCCCCCTCCCCCTCCCCCGCTGTTCCATCCTTCAAGTTATTTCACTCTCCCTGCATTTAACTTACATTGAAGAAAGCTGGACGTGGGGCACACACACACACACACACACACACACACACACACACACACACACACACACACACACACACACACACACACACACACACACACAGATGTATGGGCACACTAACTCCTGCAGAGTTAAAAGCAGTTGGGGTTATGAAAGAGTAAATGCTTTGGGCCAGAGTGAGGAGACATGGCTGCAGAGGAGATAGATGTGAATAAGTGTGTGTGTGTGTGTGTGTGTGTGTGTGTGTGTGTGGGTGTGGGTGTGTGTGTGTGGGTGGGTATGAGATGAAATGGAAGAGGAAAATCTCTGTTGTGCGTGATTGAAAGCGCTGCATGACGTTTGGCTTCCTCTGCCAATGGCTCACACAGGCCTGTGAGGTTTGTGAAATGGGTGTGTACTCTATATTCAAATACACACACTTATACACGGACAAACACTCCACTCGATGCATTTCAGGATAGGTATGACAGGCCCTCCCAGTGGCATTATATTTACCATATATTTATGAGACAAATCCATTTGAAAGATCCACAATTCATGTTTTCGTACAGATCGTGACTTGTCAACTATTCTGATGTTTAAAAAAATCCTAAGCCTAAAGAAACTCTATGTATGTTACTAACTATATATATATATATTTGTTGTTCTGTCAGATGATGTTGAAAGGCAAGAAACCAAGAATCACTCATCATTACTGATAAGAGATGTTGGGAAAATCGGTTATTTGTGTTGTCAGTTGCCTAGCAACAGTGTTCTCACAATTAAATCCTATTGAAAGCCAAGCATAGTGTGTACTTGATTTCCCATTTGGAAATCACAGTCTCTCGAGTTCATTTAGTAGCGAGAATCATTGTTAAAGGGCCCATGTCATGCTTTTCCGGTTATTACCCGTCCCCTTGTGTGTTATGAAGGTTTTTATGCATGTAAACGGTCTGCCGAGTCAAAAACCCTCAGTACACCCTGTAGCGAGTAAAACTCTAACACAGAAAAGACCTCCCCAAAACGCCTCGTTGGAGATACGTCACTGTCCATTGATTCTTCCGGGTAACTCATGATGTCATGCGTTACCCGGAACCAAATGAACCAATCCGTGGAGCCGTTACGTTACGTCCGCGGAGCCATTACGTTAAGCCCCCCGCTGATTGGTCCAAATTGACCAATCCACGGACTTCCTCACACACTCACTCAGTGCATGCAGCTCTGCTGATCTCTCCTCCCTTGCTGCAGGCTGATAACAGACAGTTGGGATCGCGACGTAAATTTTCTCTGCAGACCCATTCTCACAGCGTTTATCAACCTTTTTCTTACTCAATATCAAGCCACACTTATTGTTTTTACTTNGGGGGTGGTAGTAGTAGAGTGCAGAGCTTCGTGACCACAGAGCGTGTGAACGTTGTGATCAGCTGTTTTAGCGCAGTGCTGCTGTACAGGCCGACGTTAACAGCAGCCCTGTCTTTGCACACGGAGACCGACTCCGTCGTCCGGTGATCCAACCGCTTCACATATACATCGGTACGCAATTGCGCTTTGTGACACAAGTGACGGTACGCATTTCAGATTGTTGCCGCGCATGCGTACCTGCGTACCACTTATGTGCACCCCTGATTATATATCCTGTGTCTGCAGATAAGAAGACTGGTTAGCCTACTGCCAATCACACCCACAGATTGTATTTGGTTTTCTTCTAAACATTAAAACGGCAGCAATTCTGCAAGTGCGTAGCTCAAACTCATGTCAGTTAAAAAGCAAAAGCGTAAGGAAACACCTGCTTGGGTGTTAATAACACTGTTTCTGCTTACTAAATATATTAGCCACATTTGGAAATATTGGGTGTCTTTTCTACATCACAGAGATCTTTCAGTGGTGGCAATGTTAGAGGTTAATTTAGTTTGATCTCTTCCTTCTGGCTGGTGCATGTTGTGATTGGTTCTGGACCCCTGTACTCTGAAATAACATTAGGCAGGAAAAGACAATTAATTGCTGCATATGGATGACTAGCAATCCTCAAGCCAGACATTGTAAGGCAAGCACATTTGACCCTCTTATGACCCTCCCACTGGCTGATGTATGACAATTGCTCATTAAAATAAAAGGCTGGCTCAAAGGAAGAAAGTCTGTAGTGTGTGTGTGCGTGCGTGCGTGCGTGTGCGTGCGTGCGCGCGCGTGCATGCGTGTGTGTGTTTGTGTGTGTGTGTGTATGTGTGTTAGAATTTCCTCCAGCTGCTCCAGTTTCCTGTCACAGCCCAAAGACATGCAGATTAGGGTGAATTGATGACCTAAAAATGAAGCCTGGGTTTGTTTGCTTATGGCCTTTGTTGACCAAATGGTCCCAAGAACTGAGGAATCCTAAGAACCCAATAGCAGACTAAAATTTACTTTTAAACATATAGTTTGGTTCCTACTCCCTTCCTTGAGAACCCTGGATATTAGACTGGTAATTGATCAAAAAGTAATGAGTTTGTTTGAGACAAGTTTTGACAACCACGTGCTGTTCTTTGTAATTTAGCATTGTGTGACCATGATGTTGAAATAGATTTAGAAATGGAGATGTGCAAAGGCGGAAAAAAGAAGACCTAAAAAGGAAGTACTTTAAAGGGCCCATGTCATGCTTTTTCGGTTATTACCCGTCCCCTTGTGTGTTATGAAGGTTTTTATGCATGTAAACGGTCTGCCGAGTCAAAAACCCTCAGTACACCCTGTAGCGAGTACAACTCTAACACAGTCTATGCTGCCCCAAAACGCCTCGTTGGAGATTTCTCATTTTCCATTGTTTACTTCCTGGGTACTCTGACGTGTGAATACCCAGAGGCCACACCCTCTGCCAGCATTTCACGAAACAAAGCTTCACAAACCTTTCAGCGATTCATGCCGGATATGTACAGCGTAGGGCACTGAAGAACGATGCTGTTCCTACTTTGTTTGGACCAGCGGGAGACTCGGGTACACAACCTGTAAGTATTCATTGTTATTTGTGTATTTATGATGTTTAAAACAAACAAGGTATCTACCACGACTGTTTAAATGGGTAAACGTTTTTCGGGCTACTACGTTGGGATCGCGGAGAAATGCTCTCCACAGACCCATTCTTACAGCGTTACTTATAAACCCTTTTCTTGCTCAATATCAAGCCACACTTATTGTTTTTACTTCGGCTGTGAGTGTTTGTGTGTGCTCAGGATGAGTTTCGCTTGTTCTCGCTGTATCGCCGACCCGGAAGCCTGTCCGATCCTCGCAGCAGATCGCAGCAACGAGCCCCGCGACGTCCCGACCAATCAGAGCACACTGGGCTCACAGGGAGGGGGGGGCAGGAGCTCCAGCAAGCCGTTTAGGACAGAGAGTGAATACCTGGTGAATACACATACTTTACAGAGATGCTGTATGAGAAACCAATGTGAGTTTGGAAAATTGCACAATATACAGTACATCTATTTTAGTATACCTCAACAATGGAATTATGATCAGTAGAAATGGCCGTGACATGGGACCTTTAAGCAATGTTTTGAATTCAGTCTTTCAAAGGTACTAAAGTTTATTGAGTGCTGAAAAAATAGCGTTTTTCAAATGCAGTTGGAATTTATATCCAATAACATCCTAACTTCTGGTATCTTCTATCATAAACAGGGACATCTTTTTACGGACCTGGTTGTTTTCATCATTGCATGTTAACATCAATGAACCTAATGTACAGAATGAAGGCCAATTAAAACTGTAATTATGCAATGAAGACATAATTTCATGCTTGCTAGGCAGTAGTGGAACACTTTCATTCATGTGAATATCAGATCAAATTAGATTTTTCTGACAAAGCTGATCTCGTTTAATTTCAGGATTTTGGCAAAATACCTCTAGACTAAGGCGACTTTAATCTCCAAATGTGAGCCTTGAACCTGTGTCTGTTTCAACAGTTTTAAGAGTCAGTTAGGCTTTTGAAAGGCTTAAGATATGTTTCTGGCTTAAAATACTAAATCTAATCCCGACCTTTAACCCAGATCAAACCTAAAAAGCAGCATTTGAACAAAACGAGTGTGGAATGACCACAGCGTCCTTCATCGAAAATCCCCAAAACTCAAACTTTTTCTCACAAGGGCATTGATACAAACTCACACATAAAGCACAAAAAATAAGAAATACCCCCTCCGTTCTTTAATCCACCGCTCTCTGACGTCTTGGCCAATCAGAGAGAAGCTGTGACCACGGGGGCTCAGCTTATCCGAAAGCAGGAGCGGAGAAGATTAAGACCCCATTCCCTCCTTTTTTATGTGTCAGTTTCTCTCTCCGTCCCTTCATCTCTTTTCTCCATGCCTCCTTCTGTCATTGCATCCTTCTTCCCTCTCTCCTCTGACCACAGGACACCTACAAACTCAACTCACTTCTCTTTTTACCCAAGGCTTTCTCATTTATTTCTCACCATGTGGTTGAGTTTGTTCCGTTGCTTCGTTTGTCCGTCTTCCTGTCTCAGTATATGGCGGTAGTTGTTTTGACACATTAGCATAATCCTCCTCCTCTCTTTCTTCATCCCCTCCAAACAATTTCTCCTGTCCTCCACTCCGCCTCCTTCCTCAATATTTACTCTCTGCTCAGTAAATGAGGGGAGCACACTTGTTCCCACAGAAGAGGACATGATTAGAGGCTGTTTGAGGGCAGACAAAGAGACAGGAATAAGAAGAGAGACAAAGAAGGTGTTGGTCTGCGGCCTGGCTTTACTTTCTTTTTAAATCTTGTAGAAGCTTGTTTGAGTGGCTTTTAAATGTGTTCAGTTTGTCAGAGGTGATTGATTAGGCTTTAAAAGTACTATGTGGAACGTTAAGGACAACGAAAAGGACTGTGGATTATATCAATTTCACTACCATGTTGTAACCTTTCAGAATAGTTAGCCTGGTGAAAGGACTGCCCCGCCCCCTTTCAGGTGAAAACAAAGAATCAGCAGCAAGCAGACACATTTTTTTTTATCAGGCCTAAAAGCTGCCGTGTTGTGTATTGCAAATCAAACAACAAACAAATCCAAAGTAACAATTGTCTTTTCTTTAAATACCGAAAAGAAAATATATGTGGCTTAAGGCATCCACAGAGAGAATGAAAAGCATAATCAATGGGACTTTGACAGTATATACATGTATGTTTGTGCAAAACACTTCATCACAGCTGAACTATGATGCTAATGAGTTAAACGTTTACTGTCAAAGTAGTTGATATAATATATACTGCATTGAAATATACAAAACACTGACAAGCAAAGCACATCCCAGTTTAGGTGTAAGCCTGCTCCCTGCCACTTTTATTTAAAACAACACTGATCATCCATCATTATGTAATTGTTGCCTGTTTGACCATTGTAATTGGGTTCTTTGTAGATCAAACATTGCACCGTTTTCTAAAATGTTTGATGTTTTTGGCGAAAAACTTAGAGGGAAAGTACCTGGATCGATTGCTCTGTTGTAGCTAACCTTCCTGCAGTCTGGCTTCATTTTATTGAGACTGAGGCATCACTAGTGGATAAAGCTGTAAGATTTATGAAACAAGTGTCAGACAGAGATAATGTACAGTGGGGCAAAAAAGTATTTAGTCAGCCACCAATTGTGCAAGTTCTCCCACTTAAAAAGATGAGAGAGGCCTGTAATTTTCATCCTAGGTATACCTCAACTATGAGAGACAAAATGAGAAGAAAAAGAAAATCCATAAAATCACATGGTCTGATTTTTAAAGACTTTATTTGCAAATTATGGTGGAAAATAAGTATTTGGTCAATAGCAAAAGTTAATCTCAATACTTTGTTATATACCCTTTGTTGGCAATGACAGAGGTCAAACGTTTTCTGTAAGTTTTCACAAAGTTTTCACACACTGTTGCTGGTATTTTGGCCCATTCCCCCATGCAGATCTCCTCTAGAGCAGTGATGTTTTGGGGCTGTCGCTGGGCAACACAGACTTTCAACTCCCTCCAAAGATTTTCTATGGGGTTGAGATCTGGAGACTGGCTAGGCCACTCCAGGACCTTGAAATGCTTCTTACGAAGCCACTCCTTCGTTGCCCGGGCGGTGTGTTTGGGATCATTGTCATGCTGAAAGACCCAGCCACGTTTCATCTTCAATGCCCTTGCTGATGGAAGGAGGTTGTCACTCAAAATCTCATGATACATGGCCCCATTCATTCTTTCCTTTACACGGATCAGTCGTCCTGGTCCCTTTGCAGAAAAACAGCCCCAAAGCATGATGTTTCCACCCCCATGTTTCACAGTAGGTATGGTGTTCTTTGGATGCAACTCAGCATTCTTTCTCCTCCAAACACGTCTAGTTGAGTTTTTACCAAAAAGTTCTATTTTGGTTTCATCTGACCATATGACATTCTCCCAATCCTCTTCTGGATCATCTAAATGCTCTCTAGCAAACTTCAGACGGGCCTGGACATGTACTGGCTTAAGCAGGGGGACACGTCTGGCACTGCAGGATTTGAGTCCCTGGCGGCGTAGTGTGTTACTGATGGTAGCCTTTGTTACTTTGGTCCCAGCTCTCTGCAGGTCATTGACTAGGTCCCCCCGTGTGGTTCTGGGATTTTTGCTCACCGTTCTTGTGATCATTTTGACCCCACGGGGTGAGATCTTGCGTGGAGCCCCCAGATCGAGGGAGATTATCAGTGGTCTTGTATGTCTTCCATTTTCTAATAATTGCTCCCACAGTTGATTTCTTCACACCAAGCTGCTTACCTACAGCAGATTCAGTCTTCCCAGCCTGGTGCAGGTCTACAATTTAGTTTCTGGTGTCCTTTGACAGCTCTTTGGTCTTGGCCATAGTGGAGTTTGGAGTGTGACTGTTTGAGGTTGTGGACAGGTGTCTTTTATACTGATAACGAGTTCAAACAGGTGCCATTAATACAGTTAACAAGTGGAGGACAGAGGAGGCTCTTAAAGAAGTTACAGGTCTGTGAGAGCCAGAAATCTTGTTTGTTTGTTGGTGACCAAATACTTATTTTCCACCATAATTTGCAAATAAATTCTTTAAAAATCAGACAATGTGATTTTCTGGATTTTTTTTTCACATTTTGTCTCTCATAGTTGAGGTATACCTAGGATGAAAATTACAGGCCTCTCATCTTTTTAAGTGGGAGAACTTGCACAATTGGTGGCTGACTAAATACTTTTTTGCCCCACTGTATTTTCACTGTAAGAACCAGTCACTGATAACTGCTCCAGGGATGTGTGTTTCGCAAGTTCGCTTAATTTCTTCCTCACTTTAATTTATAACCATGCAGCCACAATACTTGATTTGGCTTTTTAGTTGGAGCCAGACAAAATAAACAATTCACAGACATCACCTCGGGCCCTGAAAACTGATGCTTGGCATCTGTCATTGTGATTGACATTTTATGGGCTAAACAATTATTGGATTAATTGAACATAATGATTGATATGGAGACAAAAACAATGGTGATCTTCCATTTGGGATTATTGTTTATTGAAAAAACACATTAAATTGGTTCATTTGATTTGTGTTGATGTTTTCCTCTCAACATGATTGTTTGGTTCATGGACTTGTTGAATGTATCACTTAATGAGAACGTAGTTTGACTGCTGATGTTGTAGACAGATGCATTTGTCCACTTTCACATAACCAGACAGAAAGCCCCAGCTGTGTTTGCTTTGGCACACAAAACTGATTCATCCACAGAGCATGTGTGTGTGAATGTTTATTACCTGCCTGAAGTCTTCTCAAACGGCCCTATTATCAAAAATCAAAGCTGCAAATAGTCAGATTTGTTGTATGGCTCGTGGCTCAGTGATTTAGAACAAGATCACTTACATAATCACTTGAGAATGTAATATAGAAACTCAATCAAACCACAATTTACCACAGGTATTTTCTCAAAATAAACATAGGCATGTCAAGGCGAAACAGCCATGACTCTTTCTATTTTATTTTCAATTTAAAAAAATGGTTTTCCTACAGGAGATTGCAAGTATTTTTCTCCATTTTTCCACATTCTGACTCAAGGCTGCCTCTTTTTTTCTTTTGAAACGTTTCCTTTTGTCTGAGGTCTTCTTCCTATCTCTATCACCCTGTTTAATATGTTCACCATGAATTATCCTTGGCAGGTAAACAGTCACATAGCCCAAGTATAATGAATGACCTGTTGTTGGTGGGTGTCAAAAGGACAGGCAAGGTAACATTTGAGAAATTATAACTTAATTCAGCCAGTGACACATAATCATAATAGTCCTATAATGTCATCATTAGACCGCATCGGGGTAATTCCTGTATTATAGCCTCTTAAGGAGAAAATGTGTGGGTAGAATGGTTGATAGCGCACGAGCGTTTCTCACTCGTGTAAAGCACTCTGCGGAGATTTGTCATGGCAACAAGCAAATGTTTCTACATCATTCTCTGTTGATGGACAGTAAAATGTCTTGTGACAATGTCTGCAGTTCATTAAATACGAGTAGTGTACGGACAGTTATGATGTATTTAAACCCATCTACAATTCGGAGAGATATATTGTCCACTTTGACCAACTCCAACTCTTTTTTTCTAAACGAAAGACGTGAAAAGATGGATAAACAGTCTTCCTCACATGGTGTTAAGCTTGATACATCGGACTATGATACTAATTGAGGGGATAAAGCCATAAACAAAGCTAGAGAGAGTTGTCAGGTTGTGAATGCAGAGTGGCAATGTGTCTGTGGCTGAAGGTCCGTTTGCCATAGAGGTGGAGAAGGATGGAGAGAGCCCCATCCCATTGGCCACTGCCGGACACGCTGCCAAGAAAAACTGTGCCGGCAGCGCCACTCCGCTCTGACGGACTGAAATATGCGTTGGCTAGCGACCAGAGCTGCCTAGAATCAGATAAGCCGCCTCTGTCGGGACCGGCTATGAGAGGCAAATAAAGAGCGAGCAGAGCTGCAGAGAGTGAGACGGATGAGAGGAACAGAGGGGATTAGTGAGAGTTGGAGAATGGTTGTGGCAGGACAAGGGAGATACTTTTAAAATCCTACATGCTTTAGTCCCTTACAAACTATCCAAAAATTCTTTCACCATGTTATCATAGGGAACTGCAGTTGTGAGGCATTATCAGCTTTCCTAAATCAAACTTGAATTCATGGCCCCAAAGAGTTAATCAGGTGCTCTCAGGTGCTAACCATTATGCTAACATTTATTTATCTTTTTAATCCACATCCTTTTTTTTTTTAGAATAGCAGGAAAAACACTTTTGGGAAAGAAATAACACAAAGAAATCCCCAAAACAATGAGAGAGTGAAGAGAGGAAAGTGAAAGCAGAGAACAAAGGCAACGTGTTTGGAATCTCTCTACATGCAAGAACATGAATAATTTGGGTTATTCAGAGTGTCGGAGGTATAAAATAAAGGAAGGAGTGAGTGAGGGGATTATTCTCCGTTTGGCTCATTCTGCTTTTAGCACTTTTTTAACTCTGACTAAGACTTTTGAGCAACGTAAAACTGTGTTTGTAACCGTCTAGATTTTGAAGTTAATAGTCTCCAGACTTGCTCTGAAATACTTTTTTGTATATACTTTTTTATTTGGAAATTGTGCCTGTATCAAAAGAGTCTGTATTTATCTCAAATATTCCTGGCAGTGTTGCTGTCATCGTCTGAAAGGCAGTACAAAAAGCTCATGGAAAGCTTCTGTCACTTCTTATCTGACAAAAATATATAAGATAAAGTTTGAAACAAGAAAACAGCCATCTGATATGACAGCAAGCCAAGAGGTTCAACACTATTGTTAATGTCAAGGAAGAATAAACTAATGTTTGCCTTTAAGTCACTCTTGAAAATGGTGTTTCCCTTCGCATGGGAATTATTGATATGTATTTATTACTGAAACACGTTGTTCCATCTTTTTGACAACACATTTTACCCGCAACTGAGCTAAATTAGCACAGTCATGCAAGTGTGTGTTTTTCTGTGTGTAATGGCTGCTATAAACTTTTGACAAAATAATGAAAAATACATAGATCACCAGCGTGAATAAATGTTCCCGGTAGACGACAGTAATCCGGAGATGAACCGACATGTTTTGGACTGAAATAGAAAACCTTTGTTAAAGCTCCTCGGATGAGATATTCACATTAGACTCGCAGGCTCCTGTATCGCTCTCTAGAGTACACATCTGTTTTTCACTCCTCTCTCTCTTTCTCAGCCTCCCATCCGTCGAGCCGGTGTGATAAGCGATGTTTAGGCAGATATATTGGTCCCATTACGGCCACTTGATTCAGCTGCTCTACAGTCAAGGGGAGGCCATTAACTCTGCCGCTCAAGGCCACTTAAAGACGCACACATACATCTTCCTTAGGACATGGAACACTCACACACACACACACACACACACACACACTCACCAATCCTGTAAACCAGACCCACGCAATCTTATTCCAAGACAAAGCCAATGAGCATGCAAAATCGATAGGGCTCTTTGAGATTAAAAGATACATAATAAAAAATAAAGGACATTCTCACAGACAAATAGTTATAAAAATACAACATTGGATAGCAGTTTAAAGAGCAGCATTCAGTGGAGGCCGAGACCTCACAGCAGGACACAGGAGTCTGTTGTCTGACTAGAATAACTCATCCAAGGGGCTCAAATAAAGGCTTTCAGTCTAAAGCCGGTTGGGTCACCTCCAGTTTTCCCTCGTCTCTCCAGGAAACATTTGTGGTGAACTGGACATCTTCATTATCTTGGCTCAATGCTTGACATCAGGAGATGCAAAAGGAAAAATACAGATTCTTATATGACGGAAAATATCTGTTTAGCTTTATACCATCAGGAATTAAATGACCTGAAAAAAGGCCTTCACTTGTTTGTGTGTGTTAGAGTGGGTTAGGGATGACCTGTGTAATGCGAGTGGGAATTCAGTAGCCAGGATGAGAAGTATGGGTGGTGAATGAACATCAATGTAAAATTAGGGCTGCTTAATTAATCGTATTTTAATCGCAATTACGATTATGGCTTGCAACGATTACGAAAACAACGTAATCGGAATAAAACGATTTTTTTTTTTTTTTTTGGTTTTTCAGTTGAATTATACTTAAAGTTCAGGGTAATCAACTGTTAAAAACATACTGTTCAACATTTTTTCTCCAATAAATGTATGTTTTCAAAGTCAATGAATAATCACATTTAATAATCGCAATTACAATTATTGACCCAAATAATTGAGATTATGATTTTTGCCATTATCGAGCAGCCCTACATTATGTCAAATGCTTTGAAAAGTTCTTTAAGCAAATATCCAAAGATCCACATCAAACGCTCAGTAGGACGTGACAATATTACATAATTAATGGAGCACAACAGGAGATGGAAATGGACCAAAATGCATTGCGTTGTCGTGCATCTGTCATCAGAGGCTTGTGAAATGTAACACTGTCTTTGATGCGTTTTTTGCTGCGGCATAATTCTGTCAGCGCTCTTACTTCTTTCCTATATGGGAAAATACGTACATCATTAATAGTGTTTGTAACTTGGTAAACAAAGAAACCCCACTTTTCCTGTTGAGATCGAAAAGCATTTTGAGAAATGTTGGAATGAGGCAGATGGAGGTGAAGTAGCTCAATCTGTACTGGGAACCCGAGGGTCTGCGGTTCAAGTCCCGGATCACACCACGTATGAAGTGTGGACTGGTACATTGAGAGGTATCAAAATGCGGAAACTATATTTCACTATATATGTATATTTGTGTGACGATTGAAGAGAATTTCATTCAAATCCTTCATTTCCATTCCAAGTACTATAGAAAAGTAATATATAATGATGAAGTGTTTATTTGCATACAATTTGCAACGCTCCCAATTTGTGGGCCTAAACAATTCTGCGCTATGGACAAGTGTGTTTGTTTAACCGGTGTGACGACGGTTTGCTTGCTTGTGTGTGTGTGTGTGTGTGTGTGTGTGTGTGTGTGTGTGTGT
>NW_011344307.1:26066-43101 GCF_000735185.1 Notothenia coriiceps
TTGTGTGTGTGTGTGTGTGTGTGTGTGTGTGCGCCTGCCTGCCTGCCTGCCTGCCTGCCTGCCTGCCTGCCTGCCTGCCTGCCTGTCAAAACCACGCTCCGTTCCTCTTCTGATAAGCTGAATTATTTATTGAAATGTTAAAAAGAAGCATTTTTCTTTTCTTGTTGGACGCCCAGTCGGAGATTCATCCAAAAAACATTAAAATGCTTCAGTTTGACAAAGAGAGGTTTGTAGGAAGTGTGTTGGCGTCAGGACTCAACTTATCAGATCACTGTGAATGTTACTGCAGTTGCCACTTATTGCAGCATTCCTGGCAAATATTGAACTCTGCACTTTGCCTTTGAAGAACAATTGTGTTAATTGAGAGGGACTAATGGCCTTGAGGAGTATGGCTTCACAATTTGGAACTAATTGTGATTAAATTGACCATTCCAAGCAAATCAATAGTTTTGGAATACTGTTCCAATACCATTTTTATTTCCCTGGGCCCATGTTGACATATTTAAATTGTCCATTTTGTTTGACATGTAGATTAATTTAGTTGACTTAAAGGTGGGGTAGGTAAGTTTGAGAAACCGGCTCGGCACTTTTAGTTATATTCCATGTAATGCTTTTAACATCCCAATAGCAATGAATATCTTAAGTGCTTTGACAAAAAATCCATACAAAAATGTATCTGTGGAAGCCGTTGCGCTGTAAAAGCATGACCAATCATTTTAGCCGGCCCGGCTAAAATAACTGGATGGCCTACCTGCCTGTCAGCCTTCCATCTGTGCACAAACTTATCTCGTGCCCTCATTGGTCATGTGCGCGTTCGTGTGTGCGCACTCGAGCTGGTTTCTCCAAAATTACCTGCCCCACCTTTAAGCTAATTAAAGTAAGTAAAAAATGTCTTACATTTGAAAAACTAAAAACAGATATCATATTTGATTTTTTATGTTCAATGATCAACTGTCAAACATGTCTCCCATTCCTGTCTACCAACTCATTATTAAATCAGGAAACTGAATGATTTTTTTGATCAACTTAGTTCAAAGTTATACTACATGGTTATTATTATTCTAATAATCTATGTGTAAACTCTTAGAAAAACAAATACTTTGCTAAATCCTCTAAACCTTTTATCAGCTTTATGATTCATTGAGAGAGTATACTGTATAAGAGTTATGTTTTGAGAGCAGCAGCCATTTTTCATAAATATGCTACAACATGTAAAATGGATTGTCTGCTAGACAAAGGGAATTGTAATGAGCTACTGTATGTTATAGAAACATGAAGGAAAGATCATAGGAAAGCTATTACAAAATGACAAAACAATTTTCACAAAAAGTGTAAAGGTTGAAATGGTTGTTCTGTAATGGAGAATGACTTATCTCAAGTCTCATTTCATTCATCTGGAATAAGTGGATTTTCCCATCCTGCTGAACAGAAGTGAAACCAATGACTGCCTGTAGGGAGAGACGTAAAGAAACTGATTGTAAGATTCAGATAATTGCTTGCAGAAATGCGTTTCACGTTGCATATTTTGCCTAACCACAGAAGTTCATCGGAAGGTGAGGCGGACGAGAGAAAGAGCTCTGTTTGATTACCTCTCTTTCTCTGTCTTTGTGTTTCACTCTGAATAATGTAATATCCATGCAGGGGTATGTGGGTCAGTGGGGCTTTTGCTTCCCCTGGAGAGCAGAGCCACACCCCGACACACACTCACACACACTCACTTAATTCACTCACTGAGCCCCGGCTTGTCCGCCTGTCTGCCTCGCTGCTTAACTCGCTGCGTGACGTCATTCATTTTTCATAAAGTCTGCGTTGCTCGGTCAATATTTCATATGTGGTATTGACAAGCGAGTGAGAGTCCACTGTGCGTAGCTGCTGTTCCCTCGCCTCCTTTCCCCTTCTCTCCTCCTCCTCCTCCTCCCTCCATCCCTCTCTGGCCTGTAATTAAATTAACTTTGCCTGCAGATGACAAAGGGCCAGTCATTTGGGCTGTGCTTAGATAGCGAGTAGCTGCACTTAGAGCGGATATGAAGTTAAGGAGGAATGCTCTGAGTTGAGTTCTGGGTCTCGGGCTAAGAAGGTGAGAGAGAGGAGCGTTGGTCCAGATCAGCCTGTGGATGAGCTGAGACCAGACAGAGAGTTAAACCTCCTGCATTTAAACTGTGTCTGACCTTTACTGCAGGAGTGATGAGTGAGAGATCGGGCAACGCTTCATCACTGTGTTGGATTGACGTCCCCTCTGATTATCAAAACACTGTGATTTATTGTTGTTTTTTTGCAGCAAAGAATCAGCAGATTAATTGTATGATTCATTGTTTTATGGTGTGGTCAATAATGTGAGAAATGCCCATCCCAACTACCCAGAGACCCAGTTCACATACACACACTTATAATATGTAGTGTATTGGGTAAAAGAGAGAAGGTTTGATGAAACCAGGTTCGGCCAAATGGCTCAATTTGAACTAATAGGTATGTTATTGTTGATGGTAAGGCTGGGTATTGGATCCTAAAGCATTTACCATATTGATCGGATGATGTAAAACAGCAGCTCATATCCATAATCTTATTTTATTACAGTTTTTTTCGGTAAGATAATTTTACCAATTTTAGACAGTATTATTTTCTAAATGTTTTTGTGCGTCTGCTTGTAGTTTTGCATCAAGATAAAAACATTATTTATATATAATTATACTGCTCATGCTAATGACGTGCAAAGAAAATGTATCAAAACTCTACAATCTTTCTAGGGGGGCTGAGATATTAATGAAGATTTCCTTGTATTTTGACTCATATCCTAGCCCTGAAATAAAGAGTAACTTCCAGAGGCTAAACGTCAGAAACTCTGTCATGATGTTGCATATTGCATCTCTCATTTGAACGTCATTCAGGCCTTCAATATGGAGTCATATATACTGACATGGTGTATCCTACAATACAATGATGCAGCTTGCATGGAAATACGATATAAAAGAATAAAGCAAAGGAAAAGTGACAAAAAAGTACAATTCTGATAGAAAAGCACCTAAATCGGATAGTCGTGTACCTCCTGAAAACCACAGCAAACTCCCTTATCCTTTCAGCCTGGCACTGTTTGTTTGGTTTGTTTGTGCTGACAGAGCTTTTGTCTCGCCTTGTTTGTTTGCAGTGCTTCCCACCTGCTCGCCGCTGGACTTCCACTGCGACAACGGTAAATGTATCCGCCGCTCCTGGGTGTGTGACGGGGACAACGACTGCGAGGACGACTCCGACGAGCAGGACTGTCGTAAGTACACTTCCTGTCTCTCTTGTCAGCACAAACATGCAAACAAATACAGGCACACTGGTATTTGCTGTCACACACACACACACACACACACACACACACACACACACACACACACACACACACACACACACACACACACACACACACACACACACACTCTCTCTCCACTCAGGAGGGGATGAGTTATTGAAGTTGACAGATGCTTGCGGCAGCCATGTGCAAAGAGGAGTTTGTTTTGATTCTGAAAAGAGTTGCCTGGATGTCACACACACACACACACACACACACACACACACACACACACACACACACACACACACACACACACACACACACACACACACACACACAGGAGGTTAGCACTCCCATGGTCGCCACACATGACACTCTGTGACCTCAGTTTATCCTATTTTTCTTGTCATTTGTGAATATATCTGTGTGTGTGCATGACCGTGCGTTCTATCCAAAATACCCCTCAGCTGCTTTCCAGGCAGAATGTGTCCCGCAGAGGGAGAAGGGAGGAGAGCGTCTATTTCTACTGTCATATTTGTCTATCGCCTCCTGGTGTGTGTGTGCTCCTGTATTTCTATCTTTGTAAGGTCCATTTAAAGTTTGTGTTTTGTCTTTCTCTCACTTCTTCAATGACGTAGAAGTTGCCTTCTCATCCTCACGTCTTAGTCATGGAAAAAGTATTTAGAAGCACTGCATGTCGAGCATTAGTTTATGTGTATTTGTTATTTGTATCCCCCAACTTTATACAAGTGCAATGCCAAGAGTTTAGGTATGTATTGCGAGGTTAGGGAATGCATTGTGTCAATACGAGGCGCCTTGGTGTAAAAATGTGTCAGTGTTGGATTGACTCAGAATGGCTCCGTGTGTGCCATCTGATCCGTGCGGATGAACGCTGCACGGCAGTTGTTCCATCACACTGTCGGTGTCTTTTGTGATTCAGTCTAATCACACTTAACTCTCTGTGCAGGGACAGGAATAGTTACAGGGAGTGACGTGTTCCTGATGGAGACAACACATGGCTCAAAGAGTCACCCAGTGTCCGTTCAGTGACCAACTTCTATCTAAAGACCAATACAGACTTATTTTTACCTCAACACTTCCCAGTTATATAAAAAAAAATAGTTTTAAGGATTGTGAACCACCAACATGTTGTTTAACTCATTGCAACATTTTGACATCGATAATTTGTTGGAATTGTTGATTAATACAATTTCTTTATTTAGCTCATAATAGCTTAGCTATATTTTTAGCCTAATGGGCTAGTCACAAGTGCAGAAGAGGGAGCTAGTGTGGTGAACAACATATCTTAACTCGGATACACTGAAATGTGCTGAGAGTTAGATGAGGGGAGGGATGTTTAGCCTAGCTTACCATTGTGTACCAGAGGCAGGGGGAACTTCCTTGACATGACTGTGAGGTAGCTAGGAAATCAGCAGATATGATTCCTCTATCCCATTAAGTCGAGCACATGGTTAAACAGTTAGACTTCTAAGAAACATCTCCAGTCTTTGATCTATGAATGAATAAACAATGAAGAGGATTATGCTGCAAATAAGCCCCCTCACAAATATTAGATCTTAGTAAAAAGGCAACACAACCAACAACATAAGCCCATAACCCAGGGACTTGCCTGAGGGCACCGGATGAGGAAGCCAGCGAGCTGAAAAAGAAAGCTTTTTGTGTTTGGTTAGCTCAGGAGACTGAAGCCCGTTGATATCTGCAGGCCAGATGGACCGCACTGTCTCAACTCACAGATGCAAAAATTAAACAAGGACCTTAACCGTTGTTGTGTTCGCATTACAGTATATAGGTGTCTGTTCAGACTGAAAAATGTGCCTATCTTATACCCGTACGTTAATTGCTGGACCCTTTGTGCAGTTTTTATTTATTACCCACTAATTTTACCACTTGTACATAATGGGTACAGATGTTAGCTATAAGCAATAAGTGTGTGTTTGGTCAGCTTTGATGAGTAAGCATTTAGCCTGTTGAGACAAGTTAAGTAATTTGTTTTTGAGATAGTGTTCAGCAGGTGTCATCTAAATGTGTTCTTGGGGTTTTTGAATATTTAAACCAAACACCATTAAGTATTGGTAATAATATTTCACTGTGGACCAAAGTGTTGGACTAAGAAACTGCTTTTTAGTATTAATAGAGGCATCTGTATAAATGGTTTGGTATTAGAACTTTTACACATTAAAATGTAAAGAAATGACAAGACCTATGTCATACGGTGTATTTTGTCAAGTAGTGTACTTACAATAACGCAAGGGAAATACATAATTTCAATTAAGATAATGTTTTTATTCCCATTTGAGCCTGCATAATTTGTGTGGTTTTCTGCCAAACCTGTCATAAATGAACTATTATCCAGTTCTAAGCCACAGTTTTAGATATGCTTTTGAGATTTTGGTTGTTTTTAACTACGGTATATGTTTTTATTGGATGAAGGATTTTATTGATTGGACGTTTTAGAAGGCGGCAGAGCAGACTTCAACATCCTGTGTGTGGCAAGCAACATCTGAAAAACTGTGATTGTTTGACTTAAAACTGCTTTATTCAATGTCTTTACCAATTTGAATCAACAAGTTTATTTTGGAGAAGAGTAGACCTCTGTGAATAATCTTGCTCCAGGATATTAACACGAGAAGCTGACTGCAATAACAGCAACGATAATGAAGACAACGTTACATGACATTACATTTAGCTGACGCTTTTATCCAAAGCGACTTACAACTCCCATGATCCCACGCTACTTCATGATGTTGCCAAACTCAGTTTTTGCTATTGTTTTTAATGAAAAGAGCACTAATGGCAAAACAAGATATGCTTTGTGTTCGAAGCGAGGGGGAAATTGACTTGCTTAATAAAAATGGTGGATCCCGCAATTAGAGCTAGCACTTAAATAATCGCCTCGTTCTTGAAATTGATAGATTTCCACAGTCACTTGTGTATTAGACCTCATGCAGTTTGAGTGTACAGCAGGTACAGGTAAGCTTTTTCTCTTCTGAATGATTTCTCCGTTACGTCCATCATCTATCGAGTTCTCCTCCTCCTTTGTTGACCCACATGCTGTATCAGCAGCCAGACACTGTATCACTTCCTGATGGGGGGGTGTCTGTCTGCTTCGAGTCAGCTATGAATTTTTCATCTTCATGCCCAGTACATTTGCCCCGTTCCCCAAACTACTTATTATTTCATGCTTCTTTTATGCTCACCCTAGTCTGTCTTTCACCTTCCAATATTTTCAGCTTCTCAACGCGATGCCGTGGTTTCATTTCATTATTTAGAGACGGGGAGACAATCCTCCACGCTCGGCTGGAACTGAATTAGTTGTCAAGATTTTCAGACAAACACGGAGACTGAGGTGTGTCTCAGTCTCCGTGTTTGAACATGAGATTCTGAAAGTTTGAAAGTACATTTCACAGAAAGAAAAAAACAATTTCAGCACATGGAGAGAGCCTGGTAATGACTCCCAGCGCCCTTTGCCCTTTGACGTTTGGCTGCAGTGTGAATGATGAGCGTCTTCGAGGCTTGTTGACCTCCGACCTCCCTCTGTTTACCTCGCTGATGGGAGGGAACATGGAGCATGGGAGGAACAGAGAGAGGGAGAAAATCAATTATTTTCTTATAAGTTGAATAATAGAGTAAATGAGTGCATTTGTCGATAATGCACATATAATTACATTTTCATTTGGCCCTGCCGATGGGCTTTTTGTGGTTTTTTAAATCCTTTTCTGTTTTTGGGGGAGGAGAGCATGTTCGGGCTGAGGGGAGGTCGATGTGGGTGAGGTCAGCTGAGGTTTAGCTGTCAAAGGTAGAGTGATGGATGGTCCGGGTGCTGGCTGATATATTGGACGATATTTGATTATCAAACATAAATCATATATCTCTATGGTGATGGATTAGTTACTAGAAATGACTTACTTTGCTTGTGCCGTACATAGCCTGGTCACAACTATTTAATCACCAAATGTAAGGGATCCTTTTAAATAGTGATATATCCTTATAAATGTATGTGAATAAATAAATATCTAATATAAAAATCAATTTTAAATAATAAATAAAAATCCATTATCAGTCGAGCTCAACAACGTCTAAGTTTTAAATATTAGCTTAAAGAAATGTTTAAGATTACATTTACCATTGAAGATATATTTTTGTTCTTACATTTTATTAATATATTGTAATGAAAACTATTATTTTTTTCCTTAAATTTATTAATTTCAGTTTCATTTAGCCTTACAAAGTCAATACATCGAAAGACAATATGAAAGAAAATAAATAATACAAATTTTGACAAACAAAAGGGAAAAATATACACAGAAAGATATTTAAAAAAAATAATAATATAGATTTAAAAAACAATACATTTGTAATTGTATGAGATATAATGGAAACAGAATTAAGCCACCTTGATATCTTATCATATAAACTAGATAACTAAGTTCATGGACATGGAGAATATTCCGCAACACACACAAACACACATGGGCCTCATGTCTTGTCTCAGAGTGGAGTTTGTCTCAAGCAGCTTTGACTCGTGCTGTGATGAAACCCACCTGAGAGGAGATGAAAGATCTCAGTGAAATAAAGCAAAGCTTCATCTTCTTCTTCACCTGCCTATCTATTCTGTGGGCCCCCTTCTATTTCTGTCACTCCTTATCTCTCTCTGTTTGTCTCAGCTGTCCGGCACTCACACACGCCACTGATAAATTATAGATTACCTCCTGCCAGGGGCCATCCATCATTGGCTCTCCTTGACGAACCTGTTTACTCTGCCCTCGGGCGAGCATGGCTGGGCTTTGCCATCGATTGCATTGGTAACAGTATAAGGCGGTTTTCTGAAAATCCATACAGTCTTTGAATCAATGGTGTGATTAAAGAGGCAAGTTGGAGGAGTTGTTTGGAAAAATGAAAGGGTTTGGAACTGTCAATGTCACAGTGCGAGGAGTTCACTTGAGGGAGCGAGTTCTGTCTAACTGCACTGTCACGGGTGTCAAATGGAACATTTGTCTTTTTTTCTTCAGACTCAAGGTTACCTTTTGAGTGAGACAACATTTGCTAACGTACAGAAGGCAGCATATATATTTAATTAGGACATAAAACAAGCTGCTGCAGCTCAGCTTCGGTCGATTACACCTGTCCTGAATGAAGCTGGTTTAAAATCGAAAGGAACTGGGGATTTGCTTAGCTTCTTTTTGCATCCAATTCTTGAAAATGACAGAAAAGTTTAGACCTTTCTGCAGTGCCAAAGAGTTTATAGCTGACATATTAACTTCCTAATAGCAACCCTTAAAGATCAGGTGCAAAGTCATTGAGGTATGAGACCAGATCATTTCAAATATACAGTAGGTCAAATGGTTTACATTTGTAACGGTCCTTCTAAGAAGCCTTTCATAGTGTCACAGTAGGCTGATTGCTCGGTAAGAGGGAGAAGAATCTTTCGGACAACTCAAATGAGGGCCTGAGAAAGAAGTTAAAACCCTGCCCACTTTCCTATCTCCAAATGTTTCTTGTAAAGTCTTTGAAAAGTGCGCATCCGATTATTTGAAAAGATACAGAAATTGACAGATGCATCTTCATGCAACAGTTCAGCCATCTTAAATGTCTTGGTAGATGCTGTTTAACCATCCAAAAAGCTATGCCGTTGAAGACTTCTGACACTTTTAACAGTTGAATGTTTTCTGACCGATGGGAAAACAGCAATTTTGTGAGATCCACAGTAGCAATGATGGAATTAAATGCAGTGTATTGAGCTCAAATTGGGTAAACTTCATGTTTGGTATACCCTTTGCAGATGGACAATGGAGATTAGGACTATATAATGTCTTAGTTGTAGTTTGAGATACTTCTATGGAAATATCAATTCTCTTTTCATGGAATCTTGTCATCCATTTGACCCAACATAACTGTAAACTAACCGCTGAGTGTGATTTATTGTGTATTTGTTACACATCTTGGATTGAGTCAGTGACCATGAAGACAGCATCAAACACAGGATATTCAGTCTGTGGGTCTTTGAGCTCTAGACCTGCGACCTCGAGAGGGTTCACAGAGTTTACAAAAGAAAAATCTCAGTTGCTGCTCCCCAGCTCTGTGGCTGATATAAAATGCCACTGTTTCCCTTGTATCATTGCAGCTGGAGATATAATGTCAGCACTGCCCAGGGACTACTTCCTCTTATCACATTCTTGTCCAGTATCTGCTCTTTGCTTTTGTTGTCACCTCATAACATGTCCTCTGAAACCTCTCTATCCTTTGTTTTCTCCCTGCAGCTCCCAGAGAGTGTGAGGAAGACGAGTTTCAATGCCAAAATGGCTACTGTATTCGCAGCCTGTGGCACTGTGATGGCGACAACGATTGCGGGGACAATAGTGACGAACAGTGTGGTGTGTATAAACACGTGAAAACTGTCATGCAAGCACATATTCATTCAGTCTAACTTATAAATTAAACACTTGTTTCTTCCCTAATAAAAGACATGCGTAAATGTTCGGATAAGGAGTTCCGCTGCACAGATGGCAGCTGCATCGCGGAGCACTGGTACTGTGACGGAGACACGGACTGTAAGGACGGATCAGATGAAGAAAACTGTCGTAAGTTACTCTGCCAGTGTGTGTATATAATTTTGTATGTTTAAAAATGACAAGGCTAAACGATACTGATTGCCTGCTTTTAAAGAGCAGGCAAAATGTCCCTTGGGGTTAGTACATATTGCAGTCTAGGGTGGCAAATAAAAAGTAAACATACAATTTTCTCTGGAACTGACGATGGAAGTATTTAAAACCTGAAACGTCTCACTTGCTTCTCATCTCTAATACCAATCTGACACTTTAAAAAACGGCAGTGATTAAACACATAGTGCAGACTTTAAATGATAGAAATGGGATTTTAGTTGGATGGCATATTAGGATATGGGTGAAACTTGGATTTGTTTATTTAAATAAAGAATAAACATGACAATTAGGTTTAGTCATTGTTGCCACTTATAAATGAAACAATTAGTTTAAGAGCAAATAAATATACGGTGGGTTAGTAGATTTGTGACCCACTTGCCAAACCAGACAAGTAAAAAGGAAATCGAAACATTTACTTTGAACCCTGACAGGAAGAAACCAGAGCTAATGCTCCTCAGGTTGAATCAACTACACATGGTATTATGTAGTTTGAGTTGTGAAACAAGGTTTGGGCCTTCACCACACAGAGACAAACAGTTTTACCTCTGAAAACATATATATTTTAAATGCCCTACAGGCCGGATACATTTTAAGGTAGTAGCTCAAACTTAGCCTTCCTGTGAGCTGATTTAAAGATGTTTAAATATCTAATGTCTATGCTGTCAGAGACAATATGAGCCTAAACAATGGCTTATGGCAGGTGCTCAATGTCTTCCCCAAAAATGATTGGTAACAGGCAGCACTACTCGGTTTTGATTACCAAACAAATAGTGTTTCTTTAGGGAGCCATTTTCAGCTACATAAAGAGTTTTTATTGTTTGTTTTTACTGCTTTTTATTCAATTCTGCCGTGTTGTGTACTGTTTTATATTGCCCCATGCTCACTGCTTGTAG
This sequence comes from Notothenia coriiceps, assembly GCF_000735185.1. Lineage (NCBI taxonomy): Eukaryota > Metazoa > Chordata > Actinopteri > Perciformes > Nototheniidae > Notothenia > Notothenia coriiceps. Next base: position 36,914 of record NW_011344307.1, read on the forward strand.
CTCTTCTGGATTTTAACTCAAATATGAAGTGCGTTATAAATGAAACCCATTATTATTATTATGTATATCCACTTTAATGTAGACTTTAATCCACTAAAAGCTGTGGCTCCTGGGAAGCCCATCAATCAGTGTGTTTAGCTGGCTTTTAATTCCAGCAAATGAGAGAAGCCCAATTTCCCAAACCTAAGTAAAAGAATCCCAGTTGGCATTGTAGATTTGTTTTCCTGGACTCATTAGAGAGTGATTGAATCAAACATGAAGCAGGAAAAGAAAAGCGATCACACATACTGTGGTAGTGATTCATCTTATTATCCATAACGGTTAGAAAAATTAAATTAAATAATTCTTAATGAACACATTTCCACATCTAAACGGTTGTTATTGAGTTTGTTGTCTGATCCAACAGTAACTGCTTTACTGCAGAGCATGTGTTCACAGTGTTAATAGAGAGCGCAGTCTCTCCTTTATTTCATGTATAGTTTCTGACAGACTCTGCAGAGGAAGCTTCAGAGAGCCTGAGGCAGCCAGCTGCTGCACCATCTTTTCCGGCATCTGTTTAACGTGTGTGTGTGTGTGTGTGTGTGTGTGTGTGTGTGTGTGTGTGTGTGTGTGTGTGTGTGTGTGTGTGTGTGTGTGTGTGTGTGCAGCCTCAGATGTGATGGCAGCCACCTGCAGCGTGGAGGAGTTCCAGTGTGCATATGGCCGCTGTATCCTAGACATCTACCACTGTGACGGAGACGACGACTGCGGAGACTGGTCAGACGAGTCGGACTGCTGTAAGCTCTCCATTACTCACACACAAACACACTTAGGAAGACCTGACATTGACTCTAGGTGTTGGTTAAACTCCAGCCTCACAGAGAATCTTCCCCTTTAGACAATAATCCACTAGCAGATATATTAGTATTAGCTTTTTTTTTTTTTTTTAACTTGTAAAGTCTTACTTTTTATACAAAATTACATTGTCAGATTTGAGTCTTTTTTATCCTTCATAGTTTTAGTCAAAAAAAGGTCATTACATTTAAGTAAACTTCTATTCATTATTTTTATTCAGAATGTTCATAAACTCTCTTTCGTCAGCTATTCTTATTCCTGAAAAAAAAAAATCCTATTCCTAATTTATTTTTGCCATAATAGTTCTCCTCAGCTAAACTAATGCTGCCTTACTTTTAGTAAACTTTCTTTTGGCAGAAGGAAATGTTTTCAAAATGATTTCACTTGAATATCTAAGATGCAAACTCCAACATATCTCCAAAAAGAAACATGAAACACGTTTTGGAGTGAACCAGCCTTTCCTGCCGTTGAGCTCACAGTGAGCTGCTGATATTTCCTTGCTCACTGATACTCTGCACGATCTACGGCATCGCTCTTCACTAAACAGCGTCTTGTGCAGGAGGAGAACATGGCGCTGCTGTGGAACATCAGTCCTCTGTTATGCCATTAGATGAGAGTTTCTCCTCCCTGTGGCAGCCATCCTTCCTCCCTTCAATCCTTCTTCACCTCTGCATCACTCTCTCCCCTTCATGTCCCCCCATGGCACTGCTGCACATGTGTACCAACACAGCGAATCATCCTCGTGTCATGCAGCTTGCCCTACTAGTTCAGCTGGAGTTTAAATGAACATTATAGGCTTATCTAGACAGGCATTTATTTGTCATTTTTGAGTGGATGCACCAGCTGAATCACTTCCAAAGGGGGCACACTGTTTGAGTTTTGGAACAACCGATTAATTGCTTAATCTGTAATATGTCAGAAAAATATGGAAATTACTTCTGTGAGCTGAATGACACTGCCAAGCGACTTGTTTTGTCCAGGAAGCAGTCCAAAAACCCAAAGACTTGAAATAAAACAGCAACAAGCTGGATCAGCTTCAATTGTGGTAACACGACACCCACACAGTCTTTACAAAGCAGAACAATTAAAGGGTTTCAGGGTTAAGCATTTCATTTTGAACTTTTTTTGCCATTTAAGTCATTAGCATTGGACATTAGACAGTAATACATGCAGAAATCATCATAACAATTAGTGTCAATTTCACGATTTCACAGTCAGTTGACGTCAGGTTGAGCTCATCAACAGCTGCTTTTTGGGGGGCGCCGCTCCACAGCATCTGTGAGAGCTGGAAGACATTCTGTCTGTTAGATCTTTTTTTGTCACTGTATGACACACACACACACGCACACACAGTGTGAAGCCATGGTCCTGATTAACACAGACTATCGTGTTTCGCTCTCCCCACCCCGGAGACGCTGCCTGCTGCTGACAAATCTCTCAGCATCTCCCTCCTCATTCTCTCCTCTCTAATTTCTCACATGTTTGTTTCATTCGCTCATTTTCTATAACCATCCTCCACATCTCTCTCACTCTCACACACACTCTCAAACACAGCGGTTTCCCCCCTTTGATGTGTTTATCTGCAGTGCGATAAGTGCAGCTTCAAGGTTCTTCCTAACACATTTTGGTCATGTTAGCTGACTGAGCTGCTCTCCGTTTCTCCCCCGTCTCCTCCCACATCCAGGTTTTTGAATTTCCGCCTCGCTTCTGAAATCTTTTAATATATATTTTTGGAAAGTTGAGCTGGCAGCAAAGCTTAAAAAAGTGAAAACAATAATGAAAGGTGTGCAGTGGAATCAAAGCAGCACAAGAGCTATATGTATACTTTTGGCTTAGAAACCAACACGTTTTATTATTCAATCTACATCCTGTCTGATGTACTGACACTAGAATGACCTCATGTCACCCTGACTCTTCATTTCCTGAAATTTTTAAACATACTCTTAATAATGTATCTTACGTTTTCTATGACCAGCAGAATGTCGGCATTCAGTTTCTGATCAAAATCGCAATGAATTCCATTTCATTAAACTTTAAAAAAAAGTCTGAATACATCTTAGCTTTCAGAAACCCACAGAAGTGTGTGGGCACACGCACGCACGCACGCACGCACGCACGCACGCACGCACGCACACACACACACACACACACACACACACACACACACACACACACACACACACACACACAGAGGGGGCATTCCTCAGAGGCCTAAAACGGCCCATCCTCAGACAGCATTCCTTGGCATCGGCTCTCCAGACACATGAAGGGCGCTTTGTTAGAGAAGAAGCCTCCCTCTTCCTCTCTTTCTCTCTTCCTCTCTTTCCTTCTCCCTCACTCATACACACACACATCCACAAACACTCAAAAAAGTCATGCCTCGTTACCGCTTACCAACACCGATACTGCTTTCGGGTGCGTAGCTGAGAAGATGAAAGAGAACCGTAAGTGTGTAAGGGAGAGGGAGAAGGATGAATCATCCGAGTGTGTGTTGGCGCCAGCGTGCTTGTTGGCATCCCATGCTGGTTCTTGTGACCTATACGTTTCTCTCTCCGTCTCTCTCTCTGTGGGAGAGCCACCTGCTGTTTTGATCATCTCTGTCTTCTCTCGCCCAGCTGATAAGCCTTCACGGTGATGCTTGGAGCTCGACAAAATCCCTTCTTTTCTTGCCTTTCCTCCCCCTGCATTCCCCTAGTTTGTCATTTTTGTTCCTCCCTTATCTCCCGCCCACTGTGGCTTTGATGGGAGCCGACTCATGCCATCAGGAGGACACGCAGAAGACGACACACACACACACACACACACACACAGGGATTTAAGATACTTATGTTTGATTCAGCTTTAATCTTCTCGTCCACCTCCAGCCTCGTCTGCTGCTGCCAGTTTGAGCTTCTCTTTGATCCGATCACATGTTGAGATGTGGTGGGACATTTAAAAGGTGGGACAGCTCTGATCTGTAGTCAGAGATGATCACAAGGCAGCCTAAATAAACAGGACCGAGTCATGTTTAAAGGGAAAGCTAGATCACTGGTATAAAACCATGTGTGTTTCCAGTTTTTTTCCGGCTGTGTATTTTCAAATTCTAGCGCACTCGAGCTGGTTTCTCCAAAATTACCTACCCCACCTTTAACTTACATTTTACAGAAAAATGTACATTTAAGTTTTTTAAAGTTTTGATATTGTTTTTTTAAAAGCAACCTGATGTTTTCTCCTCGATGCTGAAACTTTTAGTATTTTTTGTATTTCTGACAGAATAACGAACTCCAAGTAGAGATTTTTTATTCTAAAAAGATGCTTCAGGTATAGTTGTGTTGTCTGTTTTGTTTTTCATGTTAATAATATAATCCTGTGTGTGTAGCTTCCCACCAGCCCTGCAGATCAGTGGAATTCATGTGCAGCAGTGGGATGTGCATCAACGCTGGCTGGAGGTGTGACGGCGAATACGACTGTGACGACCAATCAGACGAGAAGAACTGCAGTGAGTAGCTGCTTTCATCACACTGACTGAGCGAGTGTGTGCTCTGCATAAGATACAAATGCTAGATGGTTATGCATTTTATCCCGGTTTTCATGCTGGTTCTGAAAAAACAAGGCACTTTATCAAATCACCTTATCTAAGAAAGTGTGTGTGTGTGTGTGTGTGTGTGTGTGTGTGTGTGTGTGTGTGTGTGTGTGTGTGTGTGTGTGTGTGTGTGTGTGTGTGTGTGTGTGTGTGTGTGTGTGTTTCCTGCAGCCACGTCCATGTGCACGGCCGACCAGTTCCGCTGTGGAACTGGACGCTGCGTCCGGTTGTCATGGCGATGTGATGGCGAGCCTGACTGCTCCGACCGCAGTGATGAAGAGGGCTGTGAGAAGACGGGTAAGACTGTGCTCGTGGTCTTGTTTTCAGGAGCTAAATATAACACCAGCTTCAAACGTTGTCATGACAACAGCTCAGAACAGCCCTCCTCTACACACAAACTCACTTTTATTTATTTTGCATACTGTTGAGAAACACAGTGGCTTTCAACCAATAGACTGATCAGTTTGGCAATTATTCTGCTGCTTTATCAATCTCTGGACCAACTGTAGAACCTGGCCTTAATGTTGAGATATGAATGATCAATGAACAGGAAAGAGAAAAAGATGGAAAAGGTACAAAGTGGACAATTCACACCCCCTAAAACATGCATATGACTCACCTCCAGTTTTTGGTGTGAGTGGCTGAGCATATCAGCCATGGCATGTTCTCTCTTCTGTCTGATATGATGAAACTAGATGACAGCCGTATGAAGAACTCAACAGCTGTGTCTATTTTCAGAAATGATTACATGGTTACGTAAAATAGTCAAAAGAGCTTGATGATAGCTTCTTTTTTTTATGTAGGAACTATGTTTTTCAATTAAACTACACCAACCGTATCACTGCGCAGAATGAACACTCAATGACGGTGATATAATTTGGAGCTTTGACGACCCAAAACAAAGCAAAATAGCTCAAAAATAAAGAGTAGGAGAGTTTGTTGTCTCACAGGATATATTATCTTTTCTCCCCACAGAGAGTCCTCCATGTGCTCCTGATCAGTTCCAGTGTGGTAATGGACGCTGCATCGGTCAGAGGAAGGTGTGTAACGAGGTCAACGACTGCGGAGACGGGACTGACGAACACCCGCACCATGATTGCCGTGAGTAGATTGAATATGATTATCTGAATATGATTTTTTAATGGTATATTTTTGTCGTTTCAAGTGGAGTTTTATGAGGTCCGTAGTCAGTCTATCACATACAGTATAATAGATGATAATACTACCCGAGTTTGGATAAACACTAGGGGTCAACTAGGAAAAATCATTTTAGACCCTTTGAAAAACCCTTATGTTACAGTATATGATATGTTCAATGGTTTACCTTGCTGTTAGATAAGTGTTTTTTCATAAATATGAATACATAAAGTATTTAGTTAAGGTGAGATTTAGGCCTAATGCCCCAATAAACCTGCAAGAGGCTGATCACACTCCTCAGGCGTTGCTGCTTATAGGCCTCAAATATTTCTAGGTTCAACACCAGATGAGTCACACTTTTTACAGTGTGTGGTTGTATTTTTACTGAATCAGCATGCTGTGTTTATGTTCCTGTGCGGCGTGCAGGTCCACGTTCCAGCGAGGGCAACTGTAACCAGAATAACGGAGGCTGCTCCCAGAAGTGTCAGATGGTCAGAGGCCTGGTCCAGTGCACCTGTCACACCGGATACCGACTGATGGACGACGGCAGAGCCTGCCAGGGTACGTGTGTGTGTGTGTGTGTGTGTGTGTGTGTGTGTGTGTGTGTGTGTGTGTGTGTGTGTGTGTGTGTGTGTGTGTGTGTGTGTGTGTGTGT
>NW_011344307.1:43201-112510 GCF_000735185.1 Notothenia coriiceps
CATCTGTTGATTTGAAAGATGCAGGCTTGGGTGGGTGTATACGAGGGTGTGTGTGTGTACACGAGGGTGTGTGTTTGCGTGCACATCCTATGTTCACTCCCATTAGTCAGTTTGTCCTTATGTCAGCAGGATATTTCCCAAAACCATGAACACATTTCCATGGAACTTCCTGGAAAGTTAAGGTTTTGGTTAAAGAAGTATTGTGGACATGACTTTGGATTCTTTCCCACAGTTTATTGGTGGAATTGTTAAATCTAATGTAGAAGCTATATTTGCTCCCATATTCGAAAAGTGTCTTTGCAATAACAAGATAATAATTGAGAATACATGAGGTGTGGAAAAAGAGTACGATGTGTTCCAAAAGTGTGAATGTGTTGTTCACCCTGAAGCCCCCTTGTTACACTTCCCTCTTGAATCAATTGTAAAACCCTGCGGGAGTTTAACACCAGCATCCTTCTGTCCCTCCCCTCTTGTCTCCCTTTCCAGATGTGGATGAGTGTGCTGATGAAGGCTACTGCAGCCAGGGCTGTACCAACGCAGAGGGGGGGTTCCAGTGCTGGTGCGTTCAGGGCTATGAGCTCCGACCTGACAAACGCAGCTGCAAAGCTCTGGGTAAAAAAAAACACTGCACTCTGTTTCAACCTTGACATGTGACCGCAGAGAAGTTGCTGGGGTTTGACCTCCAATAAAAACACCCTGCTACACTGTTTATACTTACTTTAGCTGTAACTGTATCCATTCCTCTGCTCCGGGGTCTGATGATGGCTCATTCAGGGGGTCTGGGCTAGATTTAGTGAAGGCAGGCCTGGTACAGCAGCCCAACAATGGAGTTAAATCCAGGTCAGGATCCAGACCCTCATCACCACTGAGATGAATGCTCCATCGGCCCTCACTTTTTTTCCCAACTTTCACTTCATGTTTGGCTCCATGCTGTTTTACTTTTCACTTTACTCTGTCTCTGTATTTCCGTCCTCTAGGTCCGGAGCCTGTGCTGCTGTTCGCCAACCGCATCGACATCCGTCAGGTTCTGCCGCATCGCTCCGAGTACACCCTGCTGCTCAACAACCTGGAGAACGCCATCGCCCTGGACTTCCACCACGCACAAGAGCAGGTCTACTGGTCTGACGTGACGCTGGACCGCATCATGAAGGCCAACCTCAATGGCTCCAATGTGGAAGAGGTGGTCTCCACCGGTCTGGAGAGCCCAGGTTTGTAACATAACGCATGTCCAGATAGCAGGCATATATATCGTTTATCCATTGTATCCAACTCTGCTGCTTTCTGTCCTGCTACACTCCGCTCTCCCTCACTTCATCCATCATCTTGTTCATATATGAGCTCAGCAGTGTGACATTAATACTGTTGAAACACTTTTCTTGATTTCTCTCAGCCTCAATGTCTGAACTCTGTCTTAAGCTCTTTTGGCCAGTTTCCCCCTCCTTCTTATTCCCTTTTCTGTTCAGTATAGTTCACTGTTACTACTTTTTTAATAATATTTCAGTGTTTTTTTTTATATTTGTTTGACCTTTGGTATTTCTCTAGTTCTCAATTAAATCAAATGGTAATTGATTATTGCTTTGATGTTCTAATGACGTGGTTTGAACACCAATTAACAAAGCGGGGAAGGGCAGAATTTTATTGTACAAACAATAATTAAATACAATTTTGGGATATATGGATCAGATAATGAAACACCTATTTAAAGATGACATTTACAGGGTTTTGTTTTAATCAGTATGAATGTCATGTATGTGTGTTCAACATTGGGCTGGAGTTTTCTTATTAAGCTTAGTAATTCACTTCGGAAACACTTTTTGTTATATTCCATGGAATACTCTTAACATCCCGATAGCAATGAATAAATAAATGCTTTGACAATAAATACATAAAGAATTTTCATCTGTGGAAGCCGTGGCGCTGTAAAAAGCTCGACCAATCATCTGAGCCGGCCCGGCTAAAATAACTGGATGGCCTACCTGCCTGTCAGCCTTCCATCTTGTGCACAAACTTATCTCGTGCCCTCATTGGTCATGTGCGCGTCTGTGTGTGTTGGAGGAGGGGCTCTGTAAGAAAGTCTGAAGGAAGGGGCGGATTTTTTCCGGTTGTGTATTTTCAAAATCTACCACACTCGAGCTGGTTTCTCCATTCTTACCTACCCTACCTTTAACTTAGCATGAGGGTTTGAAAAAAAGGTTAAGTCTAGCTCCGCTCTGTCCGAAGGAGAAACAAAACCTTAAACTAATTGTGCTTTGTCTCCTTTAGGTGGGCTAGCCATAGACTGGATCCATGACAAGTTATACTGGACAGACTCGGGGACGTCCCGTATAGAAGTGGCCAACCTGGACGGGACGCACCGCAAAGTGCTGCTGTGGCAGAACATGGAGAAGCCCCGAGCCATCGCGCTGCACCCCATAGAGGGGTACGAGTCCAAATACACACACACACACACACACACACACACACACATAAGATGATGATCACTACAGATGGCATCAAATGCACACTCTCCCATCTATACATATCCCCTCTGGATGTGTCCCAGTTGTTGTGCAGCAGCGGAGCGGGGATTAAAGTTTGGCAGCACAGCACTGCCCACAGACGAGCATCTGTGTGGAACAAGTACTTCATGAAAGGGGCAGCAGCTAAATGGGATTATCCCCAGTTTAATGTGCTGCAGTGGCAGGATGGAGTTTATGATGAAGCCCAAGATACATTTTAGGCTAGAAAAAACTAATTCAGCTTATTAGGTAGCTCATTTGCATGAGATAATTGAAAAATATCCACAAAAAAAAGATTGCTCTTTTCTCTAAGGCCGGTCGGAGCCGATGAGTGATGATGAAAAGGACATGAATGTCGTGGACAGAGGAGACTTTTTATTATATTTGACAAGTGTTGTGTCTTGATTCCTGACAGCAATCTGTTTACCTCTTGCCAGCAAGTAAACAAAACAGAAAACTAATCATGACTGTCCCACTTTCCCCTGCAGTAAGATCTACTGGACAGACTGGGGCAACACACCTCGCATTGAGTACTCCAACATGGACGGCTCCAACAGGCGGGTCATCGCAGACACACACCTGTTCTGGCCCAACGGCCTCACCATCGACTACGCCGGCCACCGCATGTACTGGGTGGACGCAAAGCACCACGTCATCGAGAGGGCCGACCTGGATGGACGCAACCGCAAGGCCGTCATCAGCCAAGGTACACTCCGTCTGTTATCTCTCACTTTTGCCAAGAACATATTCAGAATTGGAATTTGTTAAATATAATAATACGTCATTTATATAGTACTTTTCCCGGTGCTCAAGGTGCATTACAAGCAACTAAAGAAGAAAAACAACAACAAAAGTAAAAACTGCTAAGCTAGCAGCTGTTTGCAGAAACAGTTAAGCGAGTTCAACTGCACATTTAGTTATAGTCAATTTTTTTTATTTAAATGATGCAATCAGATGAATGTATTCCAAGTCCAATCTAATAAGAGCTAAGGCATGCTTGGGCCATATGCTAATTAGAATTGATGAATATAAACATATATATGGTGCCTCGTTTTTTTTCATTGAAAGCTTTGAGAGCTAGAGATAAACAGGATATGAAGTGTTGTACAGAAGTCAGGCTGGAGTTAAGATGATCAACAATGTACACACTCAAGGGGACAGATATAGGATGTACCCTGCTGACATTATTTTATTATACCATATGGAGTTAATCAATGTCATATCATCATTAAAAATCACACGCACACAGATGCCTTAAAGGACAACATAAAGCTGTGCGACTCCCAGAGTGAAGCAAACAATGTGCGTGAGCACTAAAAGTGGGGATATGGCAGACGTTAGGAGTTCTGATCTGTCACAAACACACCCTCTGAGACCCCACGTTGCAGTAGTGTGTGTGTGTGTGTGTGTGTGTGTGTGTGTGTGTGTGTGTGTGTGTGTGTGTGTGTGTGTGTGTGTGTGTGTGTGTGTGTGTGTGTGTGTGTGTGTGTGTGTGTGTGTGTGTGTGTGTGTGTGTGTGTGTGTGTGTGTGTGTGTGTGTGTGTGTGTGTGTGTGTGTGTGTGTGTGTGTGTGTGTGTGTGTGTGTGTGTGTTCAGTCCTGTGAGCTCTTCTTAATGATGTGTGCTCTGAGCATAAAAGGCTGTAATTGGCCCTGTCCTTCCTCCACAGCCTCTGTTTGCTCAGACAACACACCAGACAAATGGGACGTGTGTGTGTCTGTCCGTGTGTGTGTGTGAGTGCATAGTAACGTTCCGAGCCTCTGGCCAGGAATTTTAACGAGTGTCTATCTCCCTACACCTATAGTTGTGTGTGTGTGTGTGTGTGTGTGTGTGTGTGTGTGTGTGTGTGTGTGTGTGTGTGTGTGTGTGTGTGTGTGTGTGTGTGTGTGTGTGTGTGTGTGTGTTTGTGTGTGTGTGTGTGTGTGTGTGTGGTGTGTGTGTGTGTGTTGGATGAGTGCCAGCTCCTCTAACATTGGAGCTGGACAGCAGACGGGTGTCACGGATAACCCCGCTATCCAGTGTGCGCACCTGTGCAGGGGGGGACAGGAAGAGGTGTGTGTGTGTGTGTGTGTGTGTGTGTGTGTGTGTGTGTGTGTGTGTGTGTGTGTGTGTGTGTGTGTGTGTGTGTGTGTGTGTGTGTGGACATGATCATAGACTGCTCAAGGACGAATGCTGTGTACTGCAGTGACATATCGTGTGTAGGGCTAATATTATTCCCTAAGGGAGAAACTAAAACTAATAGAAGGTTGGGTCCTTCAGGGGTATGAATGAATGAAATTCCATGTCAATGTTGGACATATCTTGCATACATGAAACATTTTGTGGGCTATGGTGGTGCCAAAGAAACAGTGTGAGTCACCACTACCACCATTAAGATTCATTCTTTGAGGATTGAGAATATCTATAACATGCAAACTGCTACTAGGCGTCACCAAGTCAAAACCTTTTTATCATATTGACATGAAAATGGGATTATTTGTACGTATTAGACCATATCATTAGTTTTGACATGATACATTACATCATATATGATTTTTTTTTTGGAACCAGAAGTGACTATATTTGGACAAGTGGGTGGAGCTCTGTAGGAGTGAGGTCTTTCAAGGGCAGACATCATTCAAGCAAATATTCAATTTCAGTTTAAATTCTAACTTTGTATAGTAAATAGTATAGCCTTTTATATTGTGCAGATTTGCCTGAAAAAGCAGTGAGTAGTGTCACAATAGTGTCTTTTAATTATAATAAATATAATAGTTATTTAATTAAACATTTTTGTAAGAACCAGAAAATGTCTTTTACATTTAGATAAGTAAGTTAGAGGATGTGATGCAAGAAGGAGACATCAAGGAGGACCACTGAACAGGCCATCAGTCTATAAGCAGCATTCTGTCCAGCTGGCGGCGACGTTGTGTTGTGTGACAGATCCAGTCGAGGCGTGAATAGACTGGGTGGTTCTGCATGTAGGTTAAAGGGGACATTACTCTGAAGGCTGGTGGGACGTTTGATGCCCTGTCGGCCCGCAGCTGCTCCTCCAGCTGTCCCGGAAAACAGGAGCAGGAGGGGTGGGGGTGCAGAGACAACAAGGAGGAAGGTGACCGTATCAAAACCAGGCGCCTCGTAGATGTCGAGGACTCACAGGAGGGAAGAGGGTGCACTGTTGTCGCCCTCATGTTAGGATAAGATCAGAATACACACATTCAGCCAGTATCACCTCACACACACCTGTCTAAGGAGGAAGGACAATGAAAAATGTAAAATGAAAAATGAATGAATGAATGAATGAAAAATGTACAGACGTGGTCTCATTATTTTTAGCTATTTGTTTTGTAATGACTTGAAATTGCTTTATTTAATTATCCTTTAACCGGAACGTTCCTGATAAGAATCAAAGTTGTTCCCTGTTTTTGTTTTTTTTCACCTACTATCTCAATCTTATTTTTTAATGAATTGGCTGCTGGTTTTTCGGAAACATTTGGCCTTTCTTTGGCTTATTTTATTCAATTAAAAAAGAGTTTTGTTGGGTGAGGTTGGTACCATTATATTAGTATATTACATTACATATTAGTGATAGTAATTCCGGCGTGAGAGGGCGCTGACTGTTCGCCGCTTCTCTGTCCGAAAATCTCGTCTTTCTTTGTGTTAATCTAAGAGTTTCTGACCATTTTCTACTGCTACAGTTTTCTAACTATTCTGTGGCTTTTGTGTTCTGATCTGACATTTGTTACACCCGATTGTCACTTTTGACGTACGCTCTGGTTTTCTACCCTGCTACACCTGCCATTGTAGCCCACCTGCTAACGCTGCTCCATCCATCAAATAACCAGCCCCATTCTTCGTCCTGCCCCTCCCCGTGGGTCCCGACTCTGGTTCTTTAAACCTCCCGCTCCTGCTGTAAAGGACAGCCCGCGACTGACCTCTCATCCTGTCTGATGGCTTCCAACAGCTCCACCCGCAGCGCCGCTGGTCTACAATCAAAGCCAGCGCTGTGCTTACGCTAGCATCCTACCACGGCACTACGATACTCTATTATATTATATATTCAAAAATACAGATTCAAAATTGTACAAGTTGAAGCTTTTGTTTTAACAGTTTGCAAGAGCGCAGGTACTTGCTTTCAAGCAGAACAGGGCAAAGAAACTTAGCGGGAGTCTTTACGTGTTCGGTGTAATGACGTACAACGGCCTCGACAACTTCTGTAGTCCTATTCAGCCACTTGTTAACAACCAGCCTTTTTTCAGACACGTAAATTCTTCAAAAATCACTGCTGATGTATTTAATGTCGTAGAACAAAATGTGATCTGTCTCTTCAATTTGTGTCAAAGACAGACCTTATTTCAAGCTATTTTCCAATCCTATAGAGAAATTGCATTGCTTTTTGTCGAAGGAACCGGAAGTGGTAAAAATGCTAACTTACTTCAGCGTTTTAGGACGCGTCACTGCGGTTCTCTATAGAGAGGCGAAGTCCCGCCGTTCTACTTCCGCCCCGTGGGACCTTATTTCAGAAAAATTATGTATTGAAGTCAATCGAGAGAGAAAGATTATCTTTCGATCCCGTTTGAATTGTGCCACGAATTACACATATGATGTTTGTCAATCTTAAGAAAATTATTTCCATGTAAAAAAAGTCAGAGTTTGTCATAAAACTGTTGAAATATAAGACTATGAAAAATACGCAAGTAGAAAGACTACAAATCCCAGAATCCCAGTCCCGCATGCTGGCTCTTACGGAACCTACTAACTCCCTTTTTGTGTATGTACAGCTCTAATCATGCCCAGACTTGATGATGAGTGATTTTCACCTCTTTTAATACTTTTCGCCTCATTCTGAAAGAAAGAATTGTAATGTGCTAACGTGACGGCCGTCTTGGTGTGTGTTGCGAGACGGGAGATGTAGTTCATTGAGCGTTTTCAAACAAAAAAAGTAAAAAAATAAGGTCCCATGGAGCTCCCCCGGAAAGGGAGGGACTTCGCCTCTCTATAGAGTGGCCAAGTCCCTCCCCTTCCGGTGGACCTCCATGGGACCTTATTTCGAAAAGATTATGTATTGAAGTCAATGGAGAGAGAAAGATTCTCTTTCGATCCCGTTTGAATTGTGCCACGAATTACACATATGATGTTTGTCAATTCGAAAGATAATTTTGCAAGTAAAAAAAAAAAAAAATGTGTCGTAAAACTGTGAAGTAACACATTTGTTTGTGTGAAACGCGGAATGAACTGCATCTCTGTCTCCCACAACAACACACGTCACCAAGATGGCCGTCACTACTGTCTTGTCAACAAAACGGTTGACTACCCTCACTATCACCACAATGAAACACGTCCAGAAGAAAGTCATGCAAAGCTGCCTGCCTGCCTTCCTTTGATTCTCTCTGAACTGCCTGGTCTTTTTAATGTTTAATGTCAACCTATTTGTGCAGATAGCATGAAGTATAAAAGATCGGCGATGCTAGCGTTAGCATTTCTCCCCCGAGCTTAAATTGTGTATTATAGAATGATCACACCGGTGACAGTACTCTTCAAAGGGTTCACGAAATATGACTACTACTCTTACTGTTTAACATTTTGGGTTACTTAATGTTTCTTCATATTAAGGCTAATAAAAAAGACACGGTTGTAATGCTAACTAACGTGCTAGCTACTAGCTAGGTAGCTAACTTGATCCAGCACCTCCTGGTCCTTTCATCAGACGGGAAGCGAAAGAACGAGCAAGACTCATTGCTGGTATAATAACAACCTGGTACTAAGCACACAGGCATCTTGTTAAAGTTATCTTATCTTAGCCAGCGCCATATAGATAGATTATATCTATATGGCGCTGATCTTAGCTATCTCTTAGTGGAGGAAAACAATTGTGACATCACTTACGCGACTCTGGGATTTGTACTCTTTCTAGTTGCGTATTTTTCATAGTCTTATATTTCAACAGTTTTACGACAAACTGTGACTTTTTTGACATGGAAATGATTTTGTGTAATTCATGGCACAATTCAAACGGGATTGAAAGGTAAGTTTTCTCTCTTCATTGACTTCAATGCATAATTTTTTTAATGGAGGCGCCAACCAACAGCGAATCACTGGCTGGGTGGGCGTTACCGCGAGTGACTACCGGTGTTTACCTTTCCGGTTGTTACACTCGCATCCTTAAAATAGTGGCTCTGGAGGAGCCTTCCTCGACATTGAGAAACACCCCTAGAGTCTACATCAGGGGTGCCCAACCTTTTTGAACCGAGAGCTACTTTTAAAGTTGCCAGTCTGCCGAGATCTACCAGTCCAAATAGAGAGGAGTAGCCATAGTAATGGCTACTCCTCTCTATTTGGACTGGTAGATCTCGGCAGACTGGCAACTTTAAAAGTAGCTCTCGGTTCAAAAAGGTTGGGCACCCCTGATGTAGACTCNTGCAAGCAGCGGAAGTAGAAGTAGGGAGATTGTCAGCACGAGGTTTGAAGAGCTTGTTAACTGTGGAGAAGAGGGTCCTGTGGTTACGGGAGGGGTCAGTGAAGATTTCTTTGAAAGACGTTCAAGTTGGTGGCCTCGCTGCTTCATTTTACGGAGTGCGGGTGTGAACCAGGGTGAGGAGGTCTTGAAAGTAACAGTTTTATTTTTGAGGGGGGCTAGAGTGTTGAGGGAGGTGAGTAGGGTGGAGGTCAATCACTGGAGGTTGGTAGAGCAAAACAAGATCAAGGATGTGTCCTTTGTCATGGGTGGGGAAGGTGACATGTTGGGTGATAGTGAAATTGTACAGTAGGGTTGTGAATTCGGATGCCAGCTTGCATGTTGGAGAGTCAATGTGAATGTTGAGGTCACCAAGTAATAACAGACGTTGAGAGAAGGATGAGGCAAGTGTGATGAATACAGTGAAATGAGGTTTAGGAGGCCGGTAGATGAGGATGACTGTCAGTGAGGGAGGGGCTTTGAAGGCAATGAATTCAAAGGATGATACTGAGGGGAGGGTGAGTTCTGTGATCTGGATGTTCTGATTATGGATTACAGCAAGGCCACCACGGCGGGACGGGCGGAGTTTAGTGATGTATTTAAAGCCAGGGGAGGATGTTTGGTTGAGGGAGAAGAAGTCATCGGGCTGTTGCCAGGTTTCGGTGAGCAGAAGGAAGTCAAGGGATTTTTCCAAGATTAGTTCATGGAGGATGAGGGCTTCCTTGTTGAGTGATCGTATGTTAAGGAGGGCAATTTTTGTTGAGTGTGAGGGGCGTGGTATGGTCACAGGCTGAAGAGGTAAGAGGTTGTCCAGGTTGACAGTGCGGGGGGAATGTGAGATGGGGGGGAGGAGCGGAGTGAAGGTGGAAGGAAGTGTGTTATTATCAGTTTAACAAAGGGTTGGGGAGGTCATAACCCCCGGTCGGAGACTCCCGTCCCCCCCCCCGTTACCCTTACGGGGGTGGAGGCGCCATAACAACCCCCCGGTCGAAGACTCCCGTCTCCGTGTCCCACCCCCTTAGGCGTGGAGGTCCATTAAAACCCCGGTCCGAAGACTCCCGGGTCCTCCCCCCCGCACCCCCCTTAGGTTGAAGGGGTCCATAACCCCCCCGGGTCGAAGACCTTCCGGTCTCCCGGTCCACCCTTAGGTTGAGGGGGTCCCACAAACCGGTCGAGAACTCGGTACTCCCGTTCCACCCCCCTTTAGGTGGGAGGTCCATAAACGGTTCCAGACTCGGCTCCCCCCCGGTTCAACCCCCTAGGTGGAAGGCCCCATAAAACCCCGTCCGAAGCCTTCCCGGTCTCCCCCCGTCACCTTTAGGGGTGAAAAGGCGGTCCCAAAACCGGTCAGAGACTCCCGGTCTCACCGCCAAACCCCCTTAAGGTTGCAAGGGTCCCATAAAAACCCCGGTTTCGAGACCCTTACCCCGTCCCCTCCCCCCGTCCAACCCCCTTAGGGAGGTCCTAAAAACCCCTTGGTCCGAAGACTCCTTCCCTCCCTTCCACCTTTACGGTTTGAAGGTCAAAAGCCAATGCGACCCTAACATTTCGCCCCTGGTCAACCACACCACCACTAAATAACCCCCTCATTATCTTCCGACGCGGAAGTCCCCCTACCCTGGGGTCACCCCCCTCGTCCCAACACCCCTGTACCCCGCGCACTCAGCTTTTGGGTCTCCCTATCTACAAACTACCCTACCTAAACTGCCCCATGGACCCCCTCCCATCGCCTTCCCCCTTGTAAACTTCAAAATAAGTCGCCCAGATGGTTACTGTCCTTCCTGAACAAGTTCCACGACATTGAAAGTCCCAACATTCCTGCGGCCCCTTATCTCGAGTAAAGGAAAGGCCCAGAATTTGAGGGGTCCCAGCGCATTTAGTCAGGGGGGTATTTGTAGGATTTAGACCCAGCTGAATTGGGCGGTAACCCACAGGGGTGTTTTTGAACATGACAAGTAAGACCTCGCTTGAAAATAAAAAATTGAGGTTTAAATTAAGTGGGGTGGTGACCAGGCAAAAAATGTTTAGGGTCCGACAGGCCCCTTTGGACCCCCCCTTCACCCCCCACAGGCCCTTGACCCGGGAGACAAAAAGCGTCTTCCGACCCCAGGGTTTTCAAAGGAACCTTCACCCCCCCTAGGGCTGAACGGGGAAGACGAGTTTCTTTCGACCGGCGTTCTAATGGGACCTCCCACCTAAGGGTGAAACCGGGGAGAACGAGGGTCTACCCGACCCCCGGGGGTTTACATTGGGGAACTCACTCAAGGTTTTGACCGGGAACGCAAGTCCCCTCCCCGACGGTTTCTTATGGACCCTTCACCTAGTTGACGGGACGACGAGTTCTCCCCGACCCCCGGCTTTATGGACCCCCTCTTCACCCTAAGGGGGTTTGACGGGAGACCGGCAGGTCCTCCCCCCCCGACGGTTTATGACTCCACCCCTAGGGGGGGGGTTGAAACACCCGGGGAGACCGGAAGTCGACGGGTTCTAATGGGACCCCCTCACCTAGGGCTGACGGGGGAAGACGAGTCTCGACCGGGTTTATGGCTCACCTAAGGTGACGGAGACGAGTCTCGACCGGGTTCTATGGGCCTCACCTAAGGTAACGGGAGACGAGTCTCGACGGGTTTATGGACCTCAGCACTAAGGTGACGGGAGAGACGGTCTCGACCGGGTTTATGGACCTCACCTAAGGTAACGGGAGACGAGTCTCGACCGGGTTTATCCGCGACATCACCTCACCATGCTAGCGAGGAACGACGACGTCTCGACCGGGTCAACACACACAATTATGGACATACACACAACCAACACACATATAAAAAACCGCGCGCACAACACGACACAGAAAGAGTCCCGACCACAGAGAGATAAATAACGAAACCACACACAACACCTAAGGTCAACCGGGACGACGCAGTCCGACGGGTTTTAATGGACTCCACTAAGGTGCTACGGGAGACGAGCTCTCGACCGGCGTTTATGGACCTCACCTAAGGTGCGCGGGANCTCCCTACTTCTACTTCCGCTGCTTGCAGCTCGTTCCTCCAGTTTTTCGCAGACAAAATTAACGCCATTAACCACTCCTTCTCAGCTCCATCTGATATACAATTATCTCCCCCAACCTCCACCGCTACCACTTCTCCCCCCATCTCCCTTGACCTCCTGACTCCTCCTCCCCAGTGCCGCCTCTCCCAGTTCAACCTGGTTACCACACTTGAAATACTCCATCTGATCGGTTCCTCAAATCAAACAACCTGCTCCATTGACCCTCTACCTACTCCTCTCCTGAAGTCCTGCCTCCCCGTACTCTGCCCCTATCTTGCTAACCTTTTCAACTCCTCGCTGTCCGATGGAACCGTCCCTTCTGCCTTCAAAACTGCTGCCGTTACTCCAATCCTCAAAAAACCCGGTCTTGATCACTCCGCCCTCACTAATTACCATCCCATCTCCAACCTACCATTCCTCCAACACATTGTAGCCAAACAAATTCACTGCCATCTCCAAAGCAACCAGCTCTATGAACCCCTTCAGTCTAGATTCCGTCCTCACCACAGTACCTCACAAACCTTCTCACCCCTTATCAACCCCCACGGTCCCTCAGATCCACCGCAGCCGGACTCCTATCCATTCCCACATTCACACTCTGCAGCTTTGGGGACAGAGCCTTCTCATTGGCAGCTCCTAGGCTCTGGAATTCCCTCCCCCAAGATCTTTGTGACTCTGAGTCCCTCACAGTCTTTCAGTCCCAACTCAAAACACATCTTTTAAACTCTGTCTACCCATAAGCCCCACCCCCCGTCCCCTCTCAATCAACTTCCTCTTGACTAATTTTCCTTTTATTTTATTTTACTCTATTCATTTGTTTGGCTGTCCTTGTTTGTCTACCCTCCCTCATACTGTAAAGCATCTTTGAGTTTTAGAAAAGCGCTATATAAATATAATGTATTATTATTATTATTATTACCAACCTCTATTATTTCAGCAGCACTTAAAAAAATGTTCAAACTATTCCGTCCCTATTCCAGACATCGGCACATTTTTGTTCACCTTTTAGTGTTTAATGATAAAGTTGAGCTTTCACTCCCTATGCTGACTTTATGAAAGGAATACCAGTTATTTGTACATTTATGCTTTGTCATACCAGTAAACATGGGAAATGCAGTGAACAGTTATAGTTTTTAAGGTCAATATACAGAGGAAACTGACAATACAGCATATTGCATAAGATATTGATAAATACAGGAATTCAATGTTAAATCTGAATGAAAAACACTTTATATTAATAATATATCTACAGTACCTGCACAAATCTAGTTTAATATGTTGTTATTTTGATTTTCTTTGTTCTATGTCCCCGTTCTTCTCAACTTTGCATGGCCAGTATCCTGAAAGCCGAGATAACTTATTATTAAAATAAAACAACAGAACCAACAGCCATCCCTATAGAGCTTCCCATGTCCTACAAAATCAAAATGTATGTCCTCCAAAAGTCTGTGACATCCACTTTTTAAAACATTGGATTGAGCCATAGCAAGTAATTATTTAAAAATATATGACTAAAATATGTACTAGGCGAAATATTTAAGAGTTAAGAAATTAAACTAGTCTGTGAACTTTGGTGGAAAAAATGTGCACTGGCAAACAGTTTCTACAAATCTTTGGCATGTTTGTGCTCCAGCCAACACATGCTTTTACTGCTGCACCAAAGATAAGATACAATAACTACAATAACAGAGTATAGCAAACTTTTTCTGGAGACAAACTGAGATATATTACATAATTATTTTCATCTACACTAATGAAGGTGCAAACCAAAGGAATATTAAACAGAAGACGTTCCTAGATTAAAATGATAAAACTTTTGTTTCATAGAATTGTAACAACTACACACACAATTACTCTAATCCTCGTGGTTCCTTATTCATCTGTCTTTTCTCCAGTTTTAGCCATTTACCACTTGACATTTATGCCTTGCCATTAAACACTGTCATTAAATGAGCAGCGCTGTTTTTAAAAGTCCTGGACCAACATACTCACCACGGCTCAGGAATCACTTTTTCCATCCATTTGGCCCTCACATCCAACTGGTTGCACAGATACTTCACCGGAGGATGATTAAGCTGGAGAGAGAAAGAGAACGTCACCCTGAGCAGATTTTCCCAATAGAGACAAATCTGCGAGGAGTTCCCTGGCTGTTACACGTGTTACTGTTTAGGCATGGCTTCCACTGACTGGATGTCAACAACTTGTTCAAATATAAAGGACTCAAAGCCTTGATGTCCAGTTCTAATGCAGCCAACTTTTTAAAAGCTTTCGTCACCAGCTTTTGCTATCCATCCATCTTTAACTGTGATCATTGCTCATTGTTCAAGAGACATGCTGTGTTTAATATATAGTGGGAACAACAAGTTTTAAGAAAACAAGGCCAATAAAAATGTATTGTTGTTGCACAAAAGCATTTCTCTACTAGCTAAATAATTCTCTTAAAAAGCATTTAGACCATCAACAAACAATTAAACTCTCCAATAAATCTCAACTTGGGAGATTGTTAGGGTTAGGAAACATCAAACACTGTTACCTTGTAAGTGAAAAGACTGGGATATATAACTGTCCATCAGATTACAATCTCCTATTTAAATTATTCAAAGCTACAAAGTAAATAAAATATTGTTTTGACTAAGAGAGTTACATATCCGACCACTATCAGCCCGTCCACACGGCGGTGTGTGTTGAAGCTTCAACGCTTCTGCCCATTCACTTTGAATGGGGTGACGTCACACTTTGCCGAACTGCATTGTGGGAGCGTTGCTTTGCTTTGCTCGCGTTGATCGCTTCAAAAGTTGAGCAATGTTCAACTTTTGAAGCTTCGGTGGAAGCGTCAGCCAATCAAATCATATGCCAGTACAAGCTCTAGCCAATCAAACCGCTGCTTGTGTGTCTGGGGCGGGAGATTCATGTGATTGGTTGTTGGTCGAGTTTCAGACATGCCCGCCGGCAAGCTTCAACGCACGCTGCCGTGTGGACGCTGCGTATCAGTCTCTTGCACCAGCCCAACACTCTTGAAGACTGTTCTCAATCTGGCTTTCAGATCCTGCATGGAAAAGTCACATTATTTGAGTATCCTGATGGAGAATCTCTGCTTTTGGCCGCTCTGACCACAACTAAACCAGCTATAGCCCAATGAAAGGCAGGGTAATTGAAAGCAGCTCTAAATGGAGACATTATGACATCAGCTAAGCCCGCAGCACTGAAAGGGAGGATGTTTGGAGAGCATTGGTGGAACAAGCCAAATGCAGTGGTTGTTCTTTCCATTTTCTTCTGTGTGTTTGGATTTAAACGTCCACATGAAACTCACAGAATCATTACTCCATGATGATGCCAGACTTAGCGCCTGCGTTTTATCACTACTGCTCATTGTTCCTGAAAGATGCCCTTTTGTTGTTCTATCGCACACACCATCGAGCATCTCTTTTCTCTATCTGTGTTTCTAGGCCTGCCCCATCCGTTTGCCATCACTGTGTTTGAGGACAGCCTATACTGGACAGACTGGCACACCAAAAGCATCAACAGTGCCAATAAATTCACCGGCAAGAACCAGGAGATCATTCGCAACAAGCTGCACTTTCCCATGGACATCCACACCCTGCACCCCCAGAGGCAGCCTGCAGGTCAGTACTCAGTCATGCTGGAGGCCAACTTGAGTTTAAAGTTTGTAAAATATCCATCAAATCTGAGTGATAGCGGCGAGGATCTATGCGGGGATAAGAGGAAAGAAGGGAGTTGGATAAAGTGTGTTTTTTATATTATGTTTATCAAAGGCTAGTACTATCATGGACATACATGAACATATATCTTCTGCCATTGTTGTTGAATAATAGCAAGGTCACAAAGCTGCCACTTGAATCAGGTCTATCAATCACATCACACAGAAGGATTCAATATGTGCTCCTCTTTCTACGAACAGCACCATGAAATGGCAAAAGTCAACATTGCTAATCCTTTTATTTAGGTTTTGCAGTAATATGCAAAAACGCAACATTATTTGTCGATATTGCAATATTGCATACTGTAAATGTAAACATACCAGACTTTTCTAGATGTTTTATTTGCCATTACCCACATAGTCATTATATCCATATTGCTGATTATTATTTATCAATCTCATTGCGTAAATATTTATCCCTTCAGTATTGTCGCAATATTGATACAAAGGTATATCTTTTTTGATAAACAAAATATTGTGATATTAAATAACTTCTAATCAGGTAACATACAGTAAAAGCACTGACAGTAAAATAACTTACAGTAGGAAGGATGTAGAGGGAGAAATTAATAATTTCAGCTGGAGTTCACAAAAAAAAGAGAAAGCAAATAGTGTCCATCATCGTGTGAATTCTGTCTGAGATGTTTTTTTTGTGAGTCATGGGTAAAAACAATTGATCTGCTTTTGTATGAAGTTTGCAGACTAAAGCAGTAATAAATGTTGCCATGCAGCAGGCTGGAGGCCAAAATGTTTAGCAACGAAACAGATTTCAGAGGGTGGTGGATGAGCTCGATGAAGACAGACGTGAAAAACTGGAACTTTGATTGAACACAGAAGTGAAAACTTTTCCCATATGGTGGCAAACCCAGCGCTGATGGAATGATTTGTTGCACTTGTGTTACACCCTGTGGGGAACTGGCCTGTTGAGGTGTTTTATCAGCATGATGGCAAAACGTGTGTTCTCTGCTAACAAACCATGTTGAACTTGAGTTCTAGCCAAGAGAAAATGTTGATAATCATGCTGATAAGGTTTTATAACAGCTAGAAACTAAACAGAGAGCTACGATGGCAGAGGGAGGTCAGTCCTTTTGTTTCGCTGTAGATTCAGTGAGTCATGTGAGCTCATGTGCAAGTGGAATAGATTATAACTCTTCATCAAGTGTACAATTCAGATCACGAGTGAAATCCAGACACACACTGTGACTGATTTACTTTGGAAAAAACAAAGAACTCAAGCTCTGCTGTTTGTTAAAATGGAAAAAAATGTGATTTAGTTTAATGGTTCACAAAAGAGAAGCAGACATTCAACATCGAGAGTGAGAAGGCCTGACATGCAACCAAAGTCCCAGATTGGCCACCAAAATATTATATTATAAATATTTGTGCAACAGCTGAGACACACACACACACAAAATGATGCCTTATACATAAGTCTACAATGAATGGTTAATGAGTTATTAAAAGGGGGCATGGCTTAAGAACAGGGAGCTCGGCTAACCTACACCGATGAAGAAGAACTCTTTGCTGAAGCCAATAATACTCACAAGAGTCTAAAAATAGGTGGCATTAACACAAACACACACCTTTTAACCCAACCACTTGACCTCTATGTAGAGAAATCAGGCAGCCAAAGAATAGGGACATTTTGGTGGACCAACAGAGTGTATAAAATAGCCTCTTCTCAAAGTGTCTAACCACATAGAGCATCACATACTGAGCTGTGTCTCTGTCTCTCCTGCAGGTGGCAGGAACCGCTGTGGCACCAACAACGGGGGCTGCAGCCACCTGTGTCTCCCCAGCAACAAGACCCACACCTGCGCCTGTCCCACCGGCTTCAAGAAGGTGGACCACTCCAACTGTGCAAGCGGTGAGTCCCTCACCATCTGGATGTTAATAATATGTCATATTTGAGTGAATGTTGCATATCTATTTATTCACAAAGCAATTAATGCCAACAACAGCAAGTGTAGTCAGAATGAAATGTGCATGCAGAGGATTATAAGACATCCACTGAAGTGACATTTTATCTGATGGAAAGTTAAATTACATCATGTTACGATTCAGCGCCGCTAAACAATTCCTGAACAACAATTTAATTAGTTTGAATAGTTTTTAATTAATCCTTTTCTTTAGTTGGTTCATTACCCTGTGACATTTGCAGCACTTTAAATATTGTTAAAGTTTACACAACGTGTAGTCATAAAAAACATCTACTATATTATACCATTATAATAATATATAATATAATCATGTTAGAGGAAGGGTTATCAGTTACGATGTTTATCAGTGAGTGTGTTTGAGCTGCTTATTGAGTGTGTGTATTGTTATTCTGTGTTTACTGTTGACCCCACTGTTAAACCTAGAGACTGACAGAAGACCTTTGGTCTTTAATCAGGTCTTGACAAGTTCCTGCTTTTTGCCCGAAGGACGGACATCCGACGAATCAGCTTTGATACAGACGACATGTCCGATGATGTCATCCCTCTGGCTGACGTGCGTAATGCCGTGGCTCTGGACTGGGACGCCAAAGACGGCTACATCTACTGGACAGACGTCACCACAGACTCCATCAACAGAGCGCTGTGGAACGGCACCAAGCAGGAGGTCAGTGTCCTCTGCAGTCTGAATTAATTCCATCATTTCTCATTTGTCCTCAATTTAGGAGAGGGCAGTAGCAGGATATAATATTGTGCAATACTGCCATCTACTAGTGCTAATGGAAAAGTGCAACAGTAATGTAGTAGAGTTTATATTGAAACTTTGTTGTCCCTGTTTCTCCAGGTGGTGGTGGACACCAGTCTGGAGAGCCCAGCAGGTTTGGCGATTGACTGGGTGACCCACAAGCTCTACTGGACCGATGCTGGTAAGCAACATCATTTCACATTGTTCACGTTTAACCTTAAAACATATTTCTGATTTATAAAAATAAATGATTGCACATAGCGGTGGGTGCTCTTGGATTTCAACCATTTATAACATATTGGGATTCTCAGGTACGGATCGTATTGAGGTATCTAATGCAGATGGGAGCATGCGGACTGTGTTGATATGGGAGAACCTGGACCGGCCCAGGGATATCGTCGTCGACCCGATTGGAGGGTGAGAAGACGAAAGTTAAAACATAAAAACCTCACCTTCGCATGGCAATATTTTTCTTACTGGTGTTATTATTTCAACATAGTTTCATGTACTGGACCGACTGGGGGGCCAACCCAAAGATCGAGCGTGCAGGAATGGACGCCTCTAATCGGACCGTCATCATCTCGTCTAATCTGACGTGGCCCAACGGGCTCGCCATCGACTACGAGACACAACGCCTGTACTGGGCCGACGCTGGCATGAAGACCATTGAATTTGGCAACTTTGATGGTTCCGATCGACAGGTAGCGGGTGTTGATATGACAATATAAAGTTATCTTTATTCCCATAAAATCAATATATTCATGCTGATTTGTCTGAGAAAGTCTGTAAAATTAACATTTTAAATAGTGTTCAATTTAAAGTATTTTACATGACAATTTAGAAAGTATTTTGTTTTGAAGAATTGTTTATCCTTGGTGGGATCGGCTTTCAAGTTTATGTTCACAATCAAACTATACACAGATGTTTAGAGATGTTTACTTTCTATTATTTGCCCACAGGTTTTGATTGGCAGCCAGCTGCCCCACCCTTTCGGCCTCACTGTGCACGAGGACAAGCTGTACTGGACGGACTGGCAGTCAAAGAGCATCCAGAGTGCGGACAAGCTCACCGGATTGGGAAGACACACGCTTGCAGAAAACTTGGAGAACCTCATGGACATCCACATGTTCCACAGACACCGGGAGACAGGTCTGTGTTCATCCATGTGCTGGAACAAGAATGAAGCACTGTCAGCTAGCATCAGGAAAATAATAAAAACTTTAATTGTTTTGGGTCTGTGCTGCAACCCTTTAGATTAAATTAGATTCAAATGAATGAAACAATGACAATTGGAACTCTCAAGCTGTAATTTGAGGATGTTTAGATGCACATCAAATAAACAGTGTAGAAACGCTAGCCATTTATACTAGCTAATTACAGTTATTTGCCCAGACTTCGCAAAAGAGCCTCAAGGAAAGAAGGAGAAACAAAAAACTGCAGTTTAAAGCCTCTCAAATTCAGCTTTTCTCTGTTTAATATGAAAATAAATATCTTTAGGGTGACAACACAATTACTTAAATTAAACCTTAGTCTTTGAAAAATGGGTGTACAATTTTCTGACATGTTATAGACAAAAGATGAATTGATTAATCGAGAATATAATCGGCAAATAGCTAGTTTCAGCCTTTCTTCATACTTACCTAAAACTCATAGTCATTATTCCATTTCAAATCCAATGTGCAGCAATAACAGGGACATACATTCCTGTTGGACATGTGTAGTCTCTTGTGACAAAGGGAAAAAAGCCTCCTGTCACTTTCTACTTTTCAGTTTTTTGCCGCCTTTCCTCCGAGCTCAGATCCCGTGTCTGTGCTGACAGTGAGGGGATTACAGGTAAACTGAACCCAGATCACTGGCAGAGAGCCTTGGGGGGCACATACCAAACTGAAACCTCACTGATCTCATCCATCTCATGTGTGGGGCTTTCCCCAAGTTCCCTTCAGGGAAGCTGTGTTTTTGTTTCCCCAACCTTCCCCATCCCCTATCCATTCCTTGCCTTGAAGCTAGCCTAGAAAGTAGGATGGTGGATGAGCTGAGTTCCTTTGTGTGTCTCCACCTATAGTTCGTAACCCGTGTGCGGAGAATAATGGAGGCTGCAGCCACCTCTGTCTCCTGGCCCCTGCTCCCAAAGCCTCCAGCTGTGCCTGTCCCACCGGCATCAACCTGCAGACGGATGGAAAGACTTGCACACCTGGTACAAACTCCCACTTCTGTGTCAAAAATAATGCAGTTATTGTTCTTTGTTCATCCATGTTTTCAGTGTAAACAACACCTTCTTGTTAATAATGTTAATGCTTTTAATGGCGCTGGCCACAATGCAAATACCTTATTATATGACTTGTATATGTTTGGCTTACATCAACTGTAACTTATTGAGCTCCTAGGCAACATGTGTCTGCATGAGCAAAGGCATAAAGGGAGATGTAGTGCAAAGTCCCAAAATATATGAATCTCAAAAGCAAATACTTAAAGGGAAATACAATGAAAGCGACAAAAACTCTTGACTAAGCCTGCAAATAGGAGATCAAAAGTTCAAAATGTCAAAAAGTTGTCAACCTTTGTACTCTGAAGGAAAGGTGCTGTGATGTGTGTTGAAATATGGTTTGTGTGTGTACGCAGGGATGAGCAGCTTCCTAATCTTTGCCCGGAGGACAGACATCAGGATGGTCTCTTTGGACATCCCCTACTTTGCTGATGTGGTCCTGGCCGTCAATAGCTCCATGAAAAACACCATCGCCATCGGGGTCGACCCCAAAGAAGGTATGCCTCAATACGTTTAGAAACGCTTGTTTAAAGGTCACCTATCATGCTATTTTTAGGCAATAGCATAGGTCTCAGATATATAAGAAAATATAAAAAACATGTCTATGAAGCGTTTTCATCAACCCCAAAAAAACAGATCACCCATTCTAGCCTCATATCCCTCTATTTCTCTTCCTGTTACAAAAGTGCTGATTCTGGGCATAAAGCTTCTTTTTTTTTTTATACTGAAAAAAATAAGAGGGGGCGGAGCTTATGACGGCTCATGCGGGACCTGGCAGATACTAAAATGTCTAAAATGCTGCGGTGATGAAACGCAAGGATTATTAGATCAAGGATTATTTCTGAAACAGTATGGAGCTCAAAGGCTTTCTCTCTTGCGGGTTTACCACAAGGTGAGTTCCTTTTTAAAATCCTGCTTCTTACACATGCTCTCTCCAGTACAGCTTAGCTCTGAGTGTTAGAGATGCCTGCTAATGTAAACAAAGACTATTATGTCCAAAACACGTCGAGAATTGTTTCTGATACAGCGACGTTTCTGATAGTGCCGTGGGTCCACCATCCGATATGACTTAATATACGTCATATCGGATGGCAAATCTGGATCAGCTCCATTGTAACCCCGTTTTTAGAGATTTGCGCACGGAGGAAAAGAGAGAGGGTTTTATTTTCTGACACTTTGTGAGTTCCCTTACACACCGGGGACACATATTTATGTATAAAAGACATAAAAAAGTGCATTTTGCATGATAGGTCCCCTTTAAACGAAAAGCAAGGGATATAGAAATGGAAATTCTTACATGTGTGTGTGGCGCCTCCTGCAGGAAAAGTGTATTGGTCTGACAGCACACTGAAGAAAATCAGCAGATCCTACATCAACGGAAAATCACAAGAGGACATCGTATCCACAGGTGAGGGGGTTGGCTTACATGTACGAGGGGGTTTAACTCCGCCCTATGACGACTCTAACTCCCCTCTCTTTGTCTCTCTTTACGTAGGGTTGGTGACCACCGATGGCCTGGCTGTGGATGCTGTTGGGAGGAAGATCTACTGGACGGACACAGGAACTAACCGCATCGAGGTCGCCAACCTGGACGGCTCCATGAGGAAAGTTCTCGTCTGGGAAAACCTGGACAGCCCTCGAGCCATCGCCCTCTACAATGAGATGGGGTGAGGATGATAGAGCGTGATGAGGAGAATTGGGGGAAATCTTTGATAACAGTCCTGAATTTTCAACCAAGTTCTTATACCGCACTGTGAAAACAGTTAAAAGTCTGGCATTCAAAACATGACCTTAGTAAAAGTATGAAACGATTATCAGCAGAATCTAAGTATAAAAATGTAAAGTAGTCAGGCAGTAAAATACTTCCTGTCAGTTTTACTACTATATGTGCTATTTTTAGATTAATAGTACTGCTTCATTGGTGTGAATGTTGCTTTTCACTGCTGTTAATGAGTTCTTTTTTTTTTATTCATTTTTAACTTCTTTGTATTCAGATGGGTAGTTTCATCTACTGCAATTCATCATGTCTAAAAGATATGGATACAACACAAAGCCTTGCTGTCCTGTGAGAAACATATTACGCTAAAAAGTCATCTTTTAATTGGCTCAATAAAACAGCACTTTTTGTAACAACAATGCATTTTTTCAGCAGATTCAAGAGGTTTTCAAATTGTTTATTTATCTTGAGATGAAGGAGCAATTTATTACCACCTAAGGGAACACTTTATCATCCAGTTTACACCCTAAATCAACACATCTGGAGATACCTCGTTTTCACTGAAAAGAAAGGGGATACAAAACTAAAGTAACTAAAGTTGTAGACAGATGTACTAAAAAATGCAATATTTACCTCTGAAATGTAGTGAATTGGAATTATAAATGATCATTAAACAAATGCTAAAGTAGGGCACCTCAAGTGAAGTACATTGCTTGCTTTTATTATGTTTATTGTATCCATCTGACACCAAGAACAATTTCTAGTACAGTATGTGAACTTACTTAACATTAAATGGTGTTCTCCATCTTTAATCACTCTTTCACTCTCTCTCTCTGACAGGTATATGTACTGGACAGACTGGGGAGAGCATGCTAAGCTGGAGCGCTCTGGGATGGATGGTTCCGACCGCACTGTCCTCATCAGCAACAACCTGGGCTGGCCCAACGGCCTGGCCATCGACACGGCCGGCTCCCAGCTTCTGTGGGCCGACGCTCACACTGAGGTCAGCAGCTGTGACCCTAACGACCCCTCACATTGATTATCAGCTCTTAAAACATATATTGTTACAAGATGAAAAGCCTTTGTCTATGGGTTTTCTATGTTGATGGAGCTACTTTAACACTGATTGCCAGTCACTCTGATCGAAGGAACTTAAACAAATATTTTTTACTTAAAGGTCACCTATTATGCAAAATCTAATTTTTCATGAATTGTATACATAAACATTTGTCCCCTCTGTGTAAAGAGATTCAGAAAGTTTCAGGAAAAAAGATTTGCTCACTTTTTGTCCTGATCCATTTATATAAAAAAATCTGATTTTGGCCACTTTATGATGTCATAACGATTTATTGGGTTGTGTAACCATTAGCCAATAACCAACCAAGGTAACACCCCCCACCTTATCACCCGAATCTCCTCCTAGAGCCCCATTGTGTTCCAAATATCTCTCAGAGGGGCGTGGGGAGTGGCTCCTTATTTTCATCTAAAGTAACAGACAGAGAATCAGCACTTTTGAAACAGTGCTGAAACAGAGGGGATTATGGGACGCTACAATGGGTGATCTGTTTGGTATTTCCAGCCAAACACTTCAGAGACATCTTTTGTATATATCTGAGACCTATAATATATTGATGGAAAACTAATAATAGGGGACCCTTTAAACACTTTATTTTTAGTATTTAACAGTATTAAATGCAGTTCTTCTGTATTATGTTGCCCAGAGTCAACTGATATAAATGCCATCTATTTCTCTTTTTTTTACCAACATTTTTAGGTAATATCGCCTGGACTATTATACAACATCGGTATCAGAACCAGTTTCTTCCTCCATGAATCAGAATAGACTTGTTTTGCAGCAATAACAAATTATTATGTAATGTCATACCAAGCTTTTCAAATTGTAAAGATTTGCTGCTCTCTATCTTTCATCACCATTGTTTACCTCAAACTAAGTGCTGCCTTAAGAACACCGGCTAGACGTCTGGAAAATGAAATCATGACATAGACAGCTCTGAATACTGCAAGCTGATGGCCCTGACGATTCATAAAATAAGAAAAGCTTATTTATTATTTAGCCACATCCTACAACAGCTAATCAAATGAGTCAGAACCCAAACACTGAAGCAAATCATGACCGCCGTTATACATTTGAGGATGTTTTTTTAATTAGGTATTGATGTTCTACTTGTCTCTGGTGTAGGTGATTTAACTCCTTAACTGATGTAATTCTAAAACTAAAGTCTTTAAAGTTTTGGTTGGCTTAAATGAGCATCTTGAAGACATCACCTCGGGCCTTTTTCAATACTTTACGACATTTTAAACACTAACAGGTTGGTCGATAATAAAAAGAAATCATTATTTGCAGCACCAGAATGGATAACAGGCTCCTCACAGCTCCACAGTAAAGTATTTTCTCTGGGTGTTTGTTGCTGCCGTCGGCTGTAGGAGTGATGAAGACCTATTGAGGGTGAGGTCACCGCGCTTGAACGCATCACGCAGACAATGCCAGGAGTTGATATAGAAAGAAGTTCAACACTGACTATCCTCCAATGTAAATAAAAGTGCTTTTCAGTGCAGGCGGCGATTCAAAAGAACATTTTTCTTATTTTCCTGACCTTCAGTGCTGTGCTCCATAACTGAATAACAGGCTGTTAGTGTGTATATGTTTAAAATGTGTATCTGGATGTGATTCTGTGTCTACGTCCATTAAAGTTATGTTTCGTGAGCTGCATCTTGTTTGTGTGGGAGGTTGTTTAAGCCCGCATCCAGCAACCACCACACACACTTTGTCAACAAGAACCTGCTGTTTTCTCATCCGAGCGCTTTTCATCACAGAAACACACCGAGAGACTTCCCCGTCTAAATGTCCTCAAGATGTTGCTCTCTACATCCGCCCACCAGGCCCCGGACACCATCACTCTCTGTGCTTCCAGTAAATATTCAAGGACTGTCATGTAATGTTTGGTTTAATTTGCCGTTAGATAAATGCACTCTGTTTATAAACAGTGGTGGATCGGAGCGGTAAACGTATCCTATATGCAGGACAAATGAATCATGCTGTATGTGTCTGGCTGCATTTATGTGTTTTTATTGATTTAAAAGAGAAAGACGAGCCCGCGGCAGTAATGGAAACTTGTATCAGCACTTTATCACTGTTGGAAATGGGAGGGCAGCGTGCAGTAAAGCGTAGGATATTGGCTTTTCTCTTCTTCTCTGTGCGCTGTTGTTTGTTGATGTGATGGCTTGTTGTCTCCCGTGAATCTTTAAGGCGTCATCAAAAATACATAGAGTTGATAGTTGAAGCAGAAAAGTTTTTATAAAATGTATCTCCCAGTGGATATGATTTAAAAACTCCTGAGCTTTGGGTAAGGCAAGGCAAGTTTATTTATATAGCACCTTTCAACACAAGGCAAGTGCTTTAAAAAGCATAGATAATAAAATAAACATTAAAAGAAAAAATACATGGATAAAAGTGACAGTGCAGTTTAAGATATGAATAGTTCAATTAAAAGCTGCGGGAAAAAGAAAAGTCTTCAGCCTGGATTTAAAAGTAGTAAGAGTTGCAGCGGACCTGCAGATTTCTGGGAGTTTGTTCCAGATTTTTGGAGCATAATAACTGAACGCAGCTTCTCCATGTTTAGTTCTGACTCTGGGGACAGAAAGCTGACCAGTCCCTGAAGACCTGAGAGATCTGGATGGTTCATAATTTAGCAGTAGGTCAGAAATGTATTTTGGGCCTAAACCATTCAAAGCTTTATAAACCAGCAGCAGTATTTTAAAATCTATTCTTTGACACACAGGAAGCCAGTGTAAAGACCTCAGAACAGGAGTGATATGATCCACTTTCTTAGTGTTAGTGAGGACTCGAGCAGCAGCGTTCTGAATCAGCTGCAGCTTTCTAATGGATCTTATAGTGAGACCTGCAAAGACACCATTACAGTAGTCCAGTCTACTGAAGATAAAAGCATGTACAAGTTTTTCCAAATCCTGCTGTGACATTAGTCTTTTAATCCAAGATATGTTCTTTAGGTGATAGTAAGCTGATTTAGTAACTGTTTTAGTGTGACTGTTGAAACTCAGGTCAGAGTCCATGACTACACCTAGATTTCTGGCTTTATCTGTTGTTTTGAACATTGCAGACTGAAGCTCAGCGCTAACTTTTAAACGTTCCGCCTTGGCTCCAAAAACCATTACCTCAGTTGTATCTTTGTTTAATTGGAGAAAGTTCTGACACATCCAGTCATTGATTTGTTCAATGCACTTACTCAGTGTTTTTAACTGGAGAATAGTCTCCTGGTGAAATTGTTACGTAAATTTGTGTGTCATCCGCATAGCTATGGTAACTTATTTTGTTGTTCTTCATTATCTGAGCCAGTGGTAGCATGTAGACGTTAAAGAGAAGAGGCCCCAAGATGGAGCCTTGAGGAACCCCACATGTCATATTTGTGAACTCGGATGTGTATTTACCTATAGAAACAATTTTTTTTTCTGTCCTTTAAGTAGGATTCAAACCAATTTAGAACTGTTTCCGAAAGTCCCACCCAGTTTTCTAGTCGGTCTAGTAATATGTTGTGGTCAACAGTGTCAAACGCAGCACTGAGATCTAATAATACTCATTGAAGACCTTTACAAGAGCAGTCTCAGTGCTTTGGTTTGGTCGAAAGCCTGACTGGAACAAATCGAAACAGTTATTTGAGACTGCTCTTGTAAAGGTCTTCAATGAGTATTATTAGATCTCAGTGCNCACCTGAAACTCCTCCTAATCAGCGCTTTTGAAACAGGGCTGAAACAAAGGGGTTCATGGGATGCTACAATGCATGATCTAGCTAACACCAACAGAGACATGTTTTGTATATATCTGAGACCTATAATATATTGATGAAAAACAGTATAATTGGGGACCTTTTTAAACGGCCCATTTTGACATGTTTCTTTGCTGTAATGGTGTAAAACCGCATTGACTCATTACTCCACCTAGCTATTTTCCCCTTCTTATTTCCACCTTATTTAAATGTTTATCCGTTTCCCCTCCAGGCTGAGGCCCGGCCCGGGGCTGACCAGCCAATAGCTCAGCTCACCGTGTTTGTCTGGGTTGTTGATTTTGGCTCCGGCATGCACGCCATTTATCATCCCGCAGAATTCAGGTGCCTGCCTGACAGCCGCTCACTATTGGCTGCCCGAAACAGGAAGTGGAATCAATGACTCAGGCAGTGTGACCTCATCGCAGCCTAATTAGCAACAGACCCGTTTAATGAACAGCTGGAGCAAATGCACACGTCAGCGCTTTCCCCTTTTTTCTTTCCAGCTGTCGTTTTCTCGCTGCCCCGTTGCAGCTTTTTCCTCATCTTTTTCCCAAACTCTCACACTCTCTGCATCCCTTTTTTCCTCTTCCAATAACATTGTTTTACTTCTTCTTTCTATTTTCTCTTTTTTTCCTCTAATATTTTTATTCCTCCCTCTTTTTCTCGTTCTTGTTTTGAATCTATTTATTAATGTTGGCTTTGTTTCTCTCTTCCTCTCCAGCTCTCTCTTCTGCCGTTCCATTTTCTGTGTCATGCAGGTGTTCCTCCCCTCTGTCATTTCCTGCTCTGTTCAGCCACGCTTTTTCATTTCCCTCTCCTCTTACCCGTTCACCCCGCAATTTTGTTGTTATTTTTTTTTCAGCTTGTCGTCTACCCTTTTCGTTTTGCCTCAGCCAGGCAACATGGAGAACTTCATTAGCCCATTCTTCTCTGTCAGGCATGAAACCACATCCATCTTTCTGTGGAAGAGGCAGGGGTTATGACTCACACAAGCACAAACACACACACATGCACACACATACAGACACACAATAATACACTCTCCATTTGTGTTTCCCACCCTAATCAGCATATTTCATTTTCCCCTCAGAAGCTGCCAAATCAGCCCGTTGCATTTCAAATTCAATATGTAATTGGCTTCGATCTGAAATGATCCACATAAAGACGTTCATCTTTTCCTACTTTAAGTTTCCCCGAGCCAGAGACAAGCTCATAGTTTGTCTAATATAGTGTCCCGCACATGTCTTTGCCGTCTTTTCTCTCTCCAACCTTCAGTTGGAGTTGCAGTTTGGCATGAACCTCGGCCTGGAAACTGACAGGAGCACAGAAAGTTATCCAGATGTTAACATCTTTATGTCGTTGTACTTCTTACCCTCTTCGTCTTTTTGTTTATAGTTATCACTCTTTACTTTTCTCTGTTTGTGTTATTTTTTCTCCTCTTTCTTGCTCTTGTTTCCACCCGTCTCCCTGCTCTCCTGCCCATCATCCTACAGTCCTTTCCTCACATTTCATCAGTTTGTCTTCATCTCTCTCCGTCTGCTTTAGTTTTTTTTAACTCCATCTTATTCTTGACGTTGGCCGGCTCCAGCCTTACTCAAACACCAGTCAGTCATTACTTCCAGACTGAGCAGCTTTCTCAAATCATCGTCTAGTGTCCGCAGGGCCTCCTCTCCAGCTGCACAACCTCAGGTCAAATCATGTAGAAAGGCAGAATAATATCAAAAACGTGGCATGATTTAGATCACCATCTTGCCAGGTCATCATTGAAGCAAGGTGTGTTTTCAGAGTATACGGCAGTTTTTATTGGCTTCTAGTTTTTTGGAGTGTTTCCCACCTAATCTGTGTTTGTGATCTTGTCTGGTATGATAGTATTTGTTTGCAGAGGAAACTTTGGAGACAGGAACTCATTGCTTCCTGTCTAATAAACGACTGAATATGTTTTTACAGCTCTATTAGAAACCCTCTTAAAAGAGGCGCCATAGGTCTGAAAAATGGTTGGTGGGTTTTTGAGTGTTAAACTATAAAATTGACTTTATGTCAACATAACTGATACGCTACATTTCCTGGAAACTCTGCACAATAGCGCAGACATTTATCTACATTTACACTTAATGTCCATTCAGCAGCTCTACAAAGATCACCAATCATCGATTACACATTCTTAGTGTAAGACTTTTGATGTCCTTTATGTACGATTGCCCAGGAACAGTGTGTTCTCAAGTCATCCGCGCATGACTTGATGTGTCTGCAGCCTCCTCCTGTCTGAAGCGCCCACTGGGGGGCAGTATGATGTAAAGCAGCAGGCGGTGACCCTGCCAGCTCTCAGGAACGCCGACTCGCCTGAAGGTTCTCGCACATCAGCCTCGCTGTAGTGTCAAGCAAAGAAGGTCAAGCACACACAGCGTTTAAAAATGAATTAATCTCCCACTCGTTCTCTCTACTGTCTCTCTCCACGTTGAAGAGAGACGGTTGAAACGACAGCCTGTGTTCAAGAGCTTACACAGAATCCTCATTTTCACCTCACTTGATGGAGACGAGGTTATCAGACAGCACAGGGAAGTCTTCAGTGCAGGATGGCAGTTACAGGCCGAGCTTTCTCATACGCACATAGCTCTGACCTATAAATGCACTCAGCGAGCATATAGGGAATATGTGTATATGCAGCATTATGCTTTTTAAATGGATCCTGAGTCATGACCGAAGAAGAGAAGGGAGGAACAACAAGGAACACATACAGTCCCTCACAACCTTTCTTGAAATGAAGTTGACTGCCACTAAAGTAAAACCGCTATGATTTTACAGTGTAGATGCTGTGTGAGCTGTACTACTGTAATTGATAAACCCAATCCAAATCAGTTGTCAGCTTTTCC
Source organism: Notothenia coriiceps (assembly GCF_000735185.1). Taxonomy (NCBI): domain Eukaryota; kingdom Metazoa; phylum Chordata; class Actinopteri; order Perciformes; family Nototheniidae; genus Notothenia; species Notothenia coriiceps. The sequence goes on from NW_011344307.1 coordinate 73,233, forward strand.
GAAGTGGTCCTCTTGCAGCGGTATTGTTTTACAGTCAATAATATAGCCGGATTGTTGTTTGCTGTCTCTCTTCCAGCAACTGATACCCTTTGTGGAGGATGACAACTCCAAACACGAGGATCGCTCGGCCGGCCAGAGCCGCCCCCCCACCGAGGAGAGGAGAGAAATCCTGGAGGTCAACAAGGTATCGTGTTCTGTTTCTCAAAAGCACAACACTGTATGGGTTACAGGATTTATTCCCAGCTTGCGGTAACTAAATAAAAAACGTAGTGGCTGATAAAAATAAAAAGAGATCGCAAGATTTCTATCATAGCTTAACATGATGTTGTTTCAGATAAGTGAAGTTTAAGCTCACCTCGGAAATTCATGCGCCCCCCAGACATTTCAAATCTACCTGAGCTTAAGCGAAAAAACTCTTAACATCATCTCAAAGATAAGAAAAATAATTAAGCGTGGAATTCATTACGGATTAGTAATTTTACTTTACATCTTAAACCCTTAAGCCTTAATAGGCCTCTTTTCATTTTTTGGGTAGCAACCATCCATATTATGAAGCTGTGGTTTCTACAAAACAAAATGTAGAGGATATACTCAATTACTGTTTGTTGATAGAGTGCGTGTGTATAAAGGGTTCAATATTCTGGTGAAAAAGGCAATTCTGATTTCCAAAGGTCTTATTTGGATGTAGATGCATTTAGATTCTTTGCTGGTGGTAAAAGATCTTTAGTTGTATTTGACACCTGCCCAACTCTCAATGGAGTTCACTGAAAGTCAGAAGGGGACATAGCACCAGGGGTGGGAGGTAGATGCTGAAGTCTCTGGATGTTGTTTGGCTAGCTTACTCTAAACTTGCTTAAATACATATTACAGAGTACCTATGGGCTGGTGTGATGGTTCCCAGTTTTAAAGCGGACCTGAGAATGTGTCTTTTTAAACCGTGAGCCTTGCTTAACCTCAGATTTGAGACGTGGATCACAGGGTATCCTTCGCTGTCATCAAAATAAATTGTTACATATTTTGTATATACCATATGCCAATAGACAGGGGTGCACATAACTGGTACGCAGGTACGGCAAACATCTGAAATGCCTACCGTCAATTGTCTCACTAAGCGCATTTGCGGACTTGTGAAGCATTTCCAGAAGGCGCTTCGATCACTGGACGACAGAGCCGGTCGCCATGCGCACAGACGGGGCTGCTGTTAACGTCGGTGTGTACAACGGAATTGTGCCACAACTTCCGGCGCGAGTTCTACGCGCTTGCTCCACTAGCGCCCACCCCCACCCCACCCATCATCGTTCAATACCACACCCCCACCGACACCCCCCCCCGTCGACGTTCAGGAAACAGAGGGGCTGAACCAAAGGGCTGAACACATAACTTTGCGTGGGCAGCCCTGAGTACCACTCCTGGTACTCATTTGAGTAACTCACTAAGAAAGTGATGTGCTCCCCTGCTAAAAGAGGTTAATATATCTAGTACGGAAAACATTCATTTACTACAGTAAGTAATCAGCCCACCTATTTCATGGGGGTAGTGGAGGGGTCGTGGGAGTTTGAAAAAGTGTTCCTCCTGTCTTCTGGTGGGTTAACGCCATATAACATATAATTTTCAACCAGCCTTGTATCATTGCCAGTTGGGTGGCTCCCTCGCCTGCAAATGATTGGAAATGAAAAGTTTAATTCTAATAACCCCTTTTGATATACCTCAATGCTTAACTCATGTGCAAGTATAGCGTACGTTTCTTAAAATTGTACATATCTTTATTTAAGGGCCTTTTCCAAGCTGTGTTGATGTGATGCAAGGGATTCACTCGATTTATTAATCAACACATCATCTCATGTAACATCATTTTATTTTGTATTGACACCCTTTGTAAAGACAGGTGTGTGTGGCCAGTATGCAAAACAATTTCAAAATTCTAGTATGTGCCAGTTTATAATCTAGATTCTAGAATATGAGTATAATCCAAAAATTCAAGTGAATGAGCTTTCCATTAGCTACAAATAGCCGATTTGAGCAAGAAAGCTGCTGATGGTGTTTATATATTAGCAGAAGGAAATAAGAGTTGACTTTTTTTATATGTCATGAGGTGTTCACTTCCGGAGTGGCAGACATCAAACACATCTAAGAGCTTTCGGCGGACATCAAACACACCTAAGAGCTTTTTCAAATGTATTCACTGTCAGATATGTTTTAGCCCAGGTCTAATAGAGAGGCTGCTTTACGACACGCTGAAGTGCAGAGCAGAGATATTTTCTTCAAACTGACACGCCACGTTGTCAGTCAAAGTCTCAAAGTTTGTTGGAGAAAGATTTAATCCTGAGTCATGGCTTACATGCTAGGGATAAACAAGCATAAAAGCGCGAAGAGAACCATTAATTAAACATATCCAAGATTAATAAACCAAGACAAACAAAATTGTGTTGTGGATGAGGCTTTCAAATAACTCATCCTTAACCAAGCTGCACAATCTTACAAGCATTAAGTGTTATATTTATTCTAAAAGTCATAAATCCTTTATTTTTCGACTGCAGTGGTAGCTGTGTGTAAAACCAATGGCATAAATATTATGTCTTGATTTTATGACACATTCTTGATGAACAATTTCCTTTCAATGCTAACCTTGGTAAAACAAATACATTAGAGTTACTGTGAATGCTTCAAAAGAAAAGCAACTGCGTGCTTTGAAGGATTTTAATGTGAAGCAGCAGCAGTTAAAATTGTACGGTTTGCATTTGTAGTAATCTGAAGGTATACAATAAGATACAGTAATAACAAACTGTAATGCAGGATTCATTCATGCATCATTTCTTGGGAATCCCTTGTGCGTAGGAAGGCAATTTGAATCGAGCATGGTAATGATAGTCACCGCCACTCACATTGGAAACTACAACATTGACGGGTAATTACGGCACTCTAATATTGTACGTCGAGTGGCTGTTGCCGGATATTGTCGACCATAGAGACAGCCAAAATTGAGCGTAATTTCATGGAAAAACTAAATGATAAAGGTAAGGTTCAAACATATTTCTGCAAGTGGAATGACATTAGTGTTACATTTGAGGTAAAGTGTTTAAATGTTTCAATAGCTAGAATCAAGGCAGAGCGAGAAAATACATCCATTTCATTTATATAGCCCACTTGCAATACAGTGAAATCTCATAAAGGGTGCACTGATGCATTACAGATACAGATACTGATATCCTACCTACACTGACTCATATAGCTGGATAACGTATAGGTGACAATGTGGCCACAATAACTACCAGCTGATGTTTAAGTATTTATTTACTACGTGTTGTTTCACAAAGTTAGAAAAGCAATATATGAGTCAAGTCTGATGTTGCATTACACATCTTATAATAACCACTGGTATTGTATGTATTGTAGTTCTCAGTATGGGTTAAAAAAACAAACTGATTTAGGCATCCCTACACCCGATCAAAACAAAGGCATTCTTTTTTTTTTTTCTAATAATAAGAGATACACCAATACAGCTCTATACGGAGTCACATCTCGGCACAGTATTGATTCAGCAAACATGTGAGTGCATGTGTTGAAGTGTATTTCAATGCAGGCTGTGTTTCCTTTTTAAAAAGCCAAAAATATGTTTGTGTTTCTGCACTACAGTACATGTTGATCAACTAAAACGCAAGTTGTTGTTGCAGATAGAGAAACTGTAGGAACTTGAGCACGTTTTAAAGATGTTCTACTTATATTAGAAATGCTGAACAAAGAAAAAGGCAGAAATGAATGTTTGAAGATGTGTTATTTTCTCAAACTGCTTCACAGCCTTGCTGAACTGACAACTGAAGCACGACACATGTCATCTATAGACTGACCAACGCTGCCTCTTTTGGCATTCACCATGATAGATTATTTTTGAGTCCAGGATTAGGTTTAATCTCTCTCTGGGAATCGGGCCCATGAACATGACATTAAAGCGCTGTGTGCTAATATAAGTCCTGGGTCGATGAAGCCTAAATCCTGCATATATGAAGGTGAGGTATACAGCCAGGACTCAGGCACAATACCTCCCTGGCTGTTCCCATATCTCAACCCAGTACAGTGTTATGGACAGTGGAGCGTGGCAAAGGTTCAAGTAAAACACATCATGCATTATTTAGGAGGCCTTTTTACCTCGCTTCGTTTGCCATGGATTTCTTTTGTTTGTGTATACTGTATTTGTGCGTGTATATTGAGTGCAAGAGATTGAGAAAGAGCTTTTGTTTTTTTCTTCAGACAGAGAAGATTGTGTTTGCATTTGCTTTGACAGAGGCTTTCAGCGTGCACGTGCTGAAACCCCTCTCTGTTTCCTCTCTTTGTATGTGCATTGTGTTGGCTCGGGACAGATTGTTCATGCCAAGGCTTCTGAGTGTGCTGCAATGATAATGGGCCAAGGTCAGGAGTGTCAGCCGCAGAGATGAGAATTGGTTATTTTTAAGAGCGCAGCATGGCTCCCCTGGCTGCTTTTAAATGTTAACACTACAGTGAAACATTGCAGTGAACCCTGCGCTCAGCTGCACTCAGCCCCATCCAAAACAGACTGCATCGCCTTTTCACACAAAGCTGAAAAGAGTACGGTAAGAGCCTGCTGATGTTGTGGTAGATAAATAACCAAGTGCCTATTCCAACAATTTGAATTCAATACTGGATTGAAATACAGAAATAGGTTTTCAGGATCAATGCAAGAATATTTTTTCCTCAGTTTTCTTTTCAGTACATAAAATACTGAACTTGGAAGTCAATGTTATTGTGTCCTATTAGAGACCTGTATATGGCTCTGATAAATAACCTTGTTTATAGTATGACCTCCTCCCTATGCAAAACATTAGCATGCAAATTGAATTCCGTCAAATGATCCAAGTATATAGAGATTGAGAAGACAGAAAACCCAATATGCTGAGGGCAAGCACACATTGTGAAATCTTCAACACACAGAAGGAACTTGATATGCAGCACATCTATAACAAAACCCATCTCATTATACTGAACAGTGTGTACACACGCTTATTTTAAAGTGAAATATAAAAAGGATGCGTTGATATCGTTTTTTTGTCAAATCTCACTTGTTGTCTTGCATCGTCTGTTTTCCTTTATCTACCTGTTTATGACTAGTTTCGATTTTATAACGGGAATTTAAGAGAGATTTCTGCCCGCTGTTCTCTTTAAGCCACCTTATGGAGTTGTTACCACGGTAAACACCAAACACATTGAGTGTATTTCCTTTTCCCTAAAACCTTTGCTTTTGCTTGGAAAGCTGCATTTGTGATGCATGTTTAATAGCTTGTTGTCTTTTTCTCCCCTGCCTTTGTGGTCTTAATGCTGCAGTCTTTGTGATATTTCCGCAACCTTTGGAATAATGAGAAGCTCTTGTCCCGCATCCATAAGGACTAGCAATACGAGGACCTTCACAAAACCAAAGCTGGTAATTGTTGTTACGGGTTGTTGGTTTATCAGCACACCACCTAACTTTTATTACCTCATTAGGCCACATTACTTTACATTTAACAATGTAACAGTTGAGTTCCCTCCGTTCTGTTGATTGATTTGTCGTAGGCCTACTAAAAGATCAGTCATATGAGCACCTGTGTTTATATGGCCTGTGGGATAACAGTTTCATCCCACAGGCCCAAATAAGACTATTAAACACCTGAACTCTGTAAAGCATTCATCTGTTTGCATCTTGCAAATTATTTATCTATATATCATCTTCCATTTACTTGTATATAGACTCTACTTGCACTATTTCTATTTTATTAGTATTTACATTTTTCACATCTCAAAACATTCTCTTGAACTATTTTATCTATTTTATTTGTTTTATGTACTATATATATTCATGTTGCACTGTTGGAGGAATCTGTGGCTCAAGTTTTTCATTGCCATATCCACACTGTAGCTACTGTGCACATGACAATAAAGCCTTGAATCTTGAATGATTAGTTGTATCTTGCTCGTAGTAGATTGACATTTCTAGATCAGCCTGTCCTCCTACAAAAAACGACCCTATAGGTTGATTGTTCAGCAGCTAAATACGACCCAGTCACGTTTTAAAGTGTTACAACTCTAGTGGCCGTGTCAGAAACAACATGCTCCCGTTGATTGCAAACGCTCCGGAGGGTGGTTTATTCACAAATAACCCTCTCTGGGAAATCCTAAATTGTGGAATAGTTTGGCCATTAAAATGCTTTTTGATTAGATTTCTAGCGAGAAGTGTATATTGTACTTTTATAATCTACGTCCAGTCGATGTGTAGCATCTATAGTTTGATAGATATTACGAAGATGATTTGAGGTCTTGCCAGGATAACGTGTATGCAGCTTCCATGTAAAGTTAGCGTGGGTGAAAACAGTTTTTCCGGTCTCGAAGTTTTCATAATAAAACCGGATATATTCCCCTCACTGTCAAATAATTACACAGTGATATCTACATTACTCATCCACTAAAAAACATCAGTTTAAGTTGTTAATTACACAATATTGATTGGTTTAAATTGTGTACAATGCTTTTGTGTTTTTAACCTTCGATTCGGAGAAACAAATTGTTTTTTCGGAGTTTAGACACTACAGAGTTTCCGAAGACACTACACTACCCAGAATCCCCAGCTGTTGTTTGGGACTACAACATCCGCCTTGCTTTACAAACCCCGTGATAAGTCCTCAAGCTCTGTGATTGGATGTTGGAGCGGCAGTGCGACAAGGTTACGCCGAGCGTCACAGCTCTATGAAATGCAATGGAACCACGGCAGACTTTCCAAAACCGGACTTGGACGGGTCCAGCCCAGCAAATTTTGCAAATATGGCAGTAGCCATCGATCATCTTAAGATAAGATAAGATACTTTATTGATCCCCAGTTGGGAAATGTTTTTGTTACAGCAGCATGTACTGTATAATTAACAAGGATAAACTGATGTTTTTTAGTGGATGAGTACTGCAGATATCACTGTTAAATCATTTGATCATTGGTTTTATTATGAAAACGTTGAGACCGGAAATACTGTTTTCATCCCGTAACTTTACATGGAGGCTGCCGCATATACTCCTTCTCCTGACGAAACCTCAAATCATCTTCGTAATATTTATCAAACTGTTCCTACATATCGACTGGACGTGGATTCTAAAAGTATAATATACACTTCTCGCTAGAAAATTAATCAAAAAGCGTTTTAATGGCCAAACTATCCTACAATTTAGGATTTTACAGAGAGGGTTATTTGTGAATTAACGACCCTCTGTAACGTTTGCATTCAACGGGAGCACTAGAGGGCGAAAACTTTCAAACGTAATTATAGGTCGTATTAAGCGCTTGAACAATCGACCCATTTGGTCGTATGAGTTGGAGGACTTGTTGTTCTAGATTGATCATTTAGGAGATTTTTCTATCATCCTTTCCATCTTATCAGCCATACCGAGAGGACAACATGAACTCATCTAAAACGCAGCTTTTCAGTCTGGCCCAGCAGAAATCCAGTGTATGCCTCATGTGTTCGCAGCATATTTAGCTGTGATTTTGCCCAGGCTGCCCAGCTGCACATTAAGGCCACAATAAGGACAGCAAGCTTTGGGGAGTTAGAGCGGTTAGTGTGATCAGCAGAGTAGAGATGCAGCGGGACAGGGGGAAGCAGATGTTTGTGGCCTGGCTGCATCTGCTACAGTCACTCCCGCCAAACTGGGAAGTTCTGGATGATAGGGGGACGGTTTGGAGGGTAAAAAAAGAAAGGAAAGGGTAGAAAGAGAGCTAAATGCAAGAGAAATGTTGCCATGAAAAGGTTGATGGAGTGATAGATGAAGAAATAGATGGATAGAAAGCCTCTGTTGAGTAAAAGGAGAGAGGAATGAAAAGGTGTTTGAAGATGGATGGATGACCAGACAAATAGCTGTGTTGTCACTTAGAGTAGATGTGTGAAGTGGAGGGTAAAGGACGAGGGGACACTCAGAGAAAGAAACAGGTGGTACAAAAATGCAAGTTATATCATTCTTCTAATGTTTTAAAAAATGAATGAAAGTGTGTATAGCGATGACAGGGAACCTGGGATTTACAGGAGAGAAGAGACAGGTTAAAAGATAGATGAAAGAATGGATTGATAGATGTGTCGACAGCTGAGGATTGTCAGCGTTAAGCTGTTCACATTCAGATAAGGTCTTCAAAAGGAATAACAGGAGAGCTGATGAAATTCAGCTACAGAGGGGAAAATAGGATGCCTTCTGTAACAGAATGCCGAGTGAGGGAGAGAGAAAGAGAGAAGATTGATGCATAAGTCAAAAGATAAGTCCACGCATGCCTCAAACTCTCCTCCAGATATGTCATACTGGTTTTCGATTGCTTGCCTCATATTTACCCGAAAGTAGATTTCTTTTTTTGGGAAGAAGCCTTCTATCAGAAAGAATTTAAATTCACTCACTGCTGTAAATAATGAGCAATGATATACTGCATCTTCATGGGAAGGGTGTGATAGGCGGAGTGATAGGACGGCAGGGTAATAGGATTCTAAATCCATGGATGGGGATTTTTGTGCTCTCTGTTCACAGTGGAATATCCTTGGGACAGACACCCCCCTCCTGTGTTACAATTTGACTGACGGGAGTGATCTGAGGAAGCCATTGAAGTGTGTGTTCTGTGCTCCGAGAGGGAATAATGGAAAGCAGAAGTGTTGGCCCAACCCTAAATGTTCACATTGTTCAATCCCTACTTAATCCTTGTCTATACAGCCCGGCTTCTGCGATAGTCTGCAGACATATTGACTTAAGATCTGTAACATCACCGAGGGACAGATTGAATTCTGAGGTTTACTACCATACCCATACAATACAAATCTGACGAGCAGGGTCGAGCCTTAGTGAAGTTGGGATTGGATTGGTGCTTTCAATTAAAGCAAACATGCTTAGAAACATGCATCTCTTCAAGGGTTTGAACCCCAGATAAGACAATATCCATTAATAGTAGAAATGACCTAGTGAATCTCCTTTAGTGAATCTCATTTAGTGAAACTCCTTTAGTGAAACTCCTTTAGTGAATCTCCTTTAGTGAAACTCCTTTAGTGAAACTCCTTTAGTGAATCTCCTTTAGTGAATCTCCTTTAGTGAATCTCATTTAGTGAAACTCCTTTAGTGAAACTCCTTTAGTGAATCTCCTTTAGTGAAACTCCTTTAGTGAATCTCCTTTAGTGAATCTCCTTTAGTGAATCTCCTTTAGTGAATCTCCTTTAGTGAATCTCCTTTAGTGAAACTCCTTTAGTGAATCTCCTTTAGTGAATCTCCTTTAGTGAAACTCCTTTAGTGAAACTCCTTTAGTGAAACTCCTTTAGTGAAACTCCTTTAGTGAATCTCCTTTAGTGAATCTCCTTTAGTGAAACTCCTTTAGTGAAACTCCTTTAGTGAAACTCCTTTAGTGAAACTACTTTAGTGAATCTCCTTTAGTGAATCTCCTTTAGTGAAACTCCTTTAGTGAAACTCCTTTAGTGAATCTCCTTTAGTGAATCTCCTTTAGTGAAACTCCTTTAGTGAAACTCCTTTAGTGAAACTCCTTTAGCGAAACTCCTTTAGTGAATCTCCTTTAGTGAAAGTCCTTTAGTGAATCTCCTTTAGTGAAACTCCTTTAGTGAAACACATTATTGATTAATGGTGAGTAATTGGAGATCCTTCAATTGACATCTGCCTTTTCTTGATTAATTCTATGGTGAAATTCTCTGAGCGCAAACCTTCATCATGAAGCCCTCGAAAACCAGAAACATTTTGCATTTGTTCCTCTTATTAATGCATTGGGCAAAAACATTGAGAAAATATTAACAGAATTTCCAGTAAATCTGCATAGGAAAATGTAAATGAATCTTGGTTCCCACACACTCCCCACACACTCATGTGTCAGGAGTTATTCAAATCAAGATCAACAACAGGTTGAGCTAATTCCCCAGTCAGTTGTCATGAGAAATCTGCAGAACAATATAGTGCTACGTTATGAAATCATCGAAAGTACAAAACATGATGAAGTATTGCATTAATGTTAGTTTCTTGTATTCATTGGAGGGACTTTTTATGTCTCTATATTGCATATTTGATCATAATTATTTACGATTTGACCAGAGACTTTCTCTGGCCATGACCGCTAACTTCAAGGGGGACAACTAGGGTTTTTTTGTATGGTGAGAAAAACAGATACAAAAATACCTTTTTATTGAAAGTAAATCTCATACACCCATCATGTTTAGGACTTTATGAGGACCATTTTTCAAGATCGTTTATTGCCCAATCGTAGCTGTCACTCCAGGTCAATTCCATCCCCCACAACCGCAGTCCCTACTTCTTTTCAATTGAAGCTTGAAGCCCACCCCCCAAGGCGTTGAACAGGTAGTAGAAGTTAAGATCAGCGTGGATATGGAAGGGGGGGTGGCTGGAGGAGAGGCAGATAAATGACTCCTCCATGGTAATGTCTGGCTGCTTTATGGGGTGTCCTGGCTGTGAGTGATAGCCTTGCTCTCGTTATCTTTCGATTGGGGTAATTGCTGTTTGTCGGAGTCTGGCTGACGGATGGTGATGCAATCTGCCCAGCGTTGGAAGGGAAGGATGGGGGAGGCATTACTCTCATCACTCTCCACAAGTGTCTTCACAAGGATGCATGCTGTGTGTAACAATATGTATTTGAATTCAAGTGTGTTTGAACAAATACATTCCCCCAGTGTTAATGTGGTTGTGTTCTTCGTTGTATATCTTATATTGTACATAAGGTTTCTCAGTGCTCACTCTTATGCATGTAGTTAATTGCAATTCATGTGTGTGTATTAAGAAGAAAATATATTTGAACATGCGTGAAAGTCAACAGTGTTTGCATAAACGTTTAAGATGCATTAGCCATAATTCATTGATGCCTAATGGGTTGCGATTGCTCAATCTCTGTGCTGCAGACCTCCGGTGCTGTAGAATGTGATCGTGCATATCAATTCAGGGTCTCCTCCCCGTAAACACACACTGTTCCCGCTCCAATAAAAATACACCCAATTCTGTGGCACCCAAGTGACCACAAATTACATCACTAATGAATACCCTGCATTACTGGGCACATGCCAATTAATGGAGGGAAACAACAAATATGACAAGTAACTTTTTGCCAGCAACATTTTTCAACCGTGCGCTAATTTGGACGGCACTTTCTGTTTTGAGCAGCTTCCATTTTGGACCAGCTGTCTTGTAGCAAGTGCTGTCCATGTTGGTGGTTACAGCCTGCTTTCTGCCTGCCTCGCAGACGTCCGGCTGAGTGACGGTGCATTTTGCAGAATGGAGGACGGGTGATTCATAGCGGCTCTCCGGATTACTTGATAATCATTCCATCTGGGGCGTGGGACAGGCGCTCTTGTCATTGGCACATCACTCATCGTTTGTTCTCTTCATACGGCCCTTTCTCCCTCCATCTCTCCATCGCAGAGGCCTTGGTCATGACCCTCCGCCCTGCAGGGGAGGTTGTAATGCCGGACCTGTGAGACACGGCAGACCCCCCCCATGCACCACCCCTCTCCTGCACCCTGCCACCGCCACTCGCCTCGCGTTTGATTTAATACCAGCCTAAGTGTGAATAAATTCCTGTCACAGCCCATTAAGGAGGCCTTGGAGAGATCTGGCCTGTTATTAATTCTCCACAGCTCCTCTCTTTCTCTCCCCTCTTTTAGTTACTATCTCTCTCACTCTGCTGCTGCTCCCTCTCCCATGCCCCCTCACCAACCTCCTCCCCTCCCTCCCTCACCGCACACTGCCTTGCTTTTTTTCAATACCCCGTTAATTACCGCGTCTGTCCTCTTTATTCAAATGAGAAAGAGAGAAATTAAAAGCAGGGAGATGTTTGTAATTTCAAATAGAGAAAAGCGTTCCACTGTCTGGCTCTCCTCTCCTCAGCAGACCTGTGCGAGCTGGCCGTCGACTCGTGTCTGTGTGTAATGAATTCCAGTGGCACTTGCGGTTAGTTTTATCTGAAGAGCAGGCGGAGAGTCTGCCGAGGCCTGGCGATAAACAAACGCACCCTCCTAACTGTAATAAGAGAGGGAGAGAGGGATGCAGCTTGGTTGGTCTGTCTCTTTCCATCTCTCTTGCCTCCCTTCTTTCCTCTGTTCCTCTTCTCTTTTTGTTTCTCTTTCCACTCCCATAGACGATACGCCCCTGCTGTGCTCCACTTCCTCTCCATTTCTGTCTCCCTCTTTTCCTTCCCATCTTCCACCGCTATGTTCAGGCTCCAGAATTAGCAGTCTGTGCACAGCAGGTGTCTGTACCTCTGTCTTATTAGCAGCCTCATATGTGGCCCATTAGAGGCTCCCTCAATGCCAAAGGCTTTTTAATTGTTTTGCAGGGGTCAGAGGGGCAGTGTAGCCGCAAAGCTCTTGCGGAGGAGGAATCAGAGCTGATTTTTTTGGAGAATACGTGTTTTCCTAGTATTTTGCTGCATTTAGCGTCAAGTGCAACCCCAATTATCTCTGCTTTGTGTTACAGTGTTTAAGGGCTATGTAAGCAATTAGTTTTTCTAAACCATTGTCTGACTGCGGTGTTATTTAAGACTATTGTTTACATGAACACTTGAAGTGGATTGGAGATTGTATTTTGCTTAGGCTGTATTGTGTACAGCATTTGCCAGTTGAGTACCTGTGTAAGTAAAAGGCACATGAAGGGACGTTTTTATATTTTCTAAAGCTTTTGAGACTGCTGTTGAAAAATAAAATAAATGTAGGCGGCGGAATTGTATAACAAACAGAGGTAAGTTCACTTAAAAGACCAAAGCTTCAAGCAGAGAAAGATGTTTTTCATTTGGTTTTAAACTCTCAGGTTGGGCATCCTCTGGGAACGTAACGTTTGGCCTGGTTCAAAGTTTACACAATAAGTAAGCAACTGTAGGTTCACTTGTGCAAAGTTATGAATCTAGGCGCTCATTGTCTTAAAATGGTACATTCTAAAATGATTCAAGGATACAGAGCTTAATCATTCAGAAACACACATTTTAAAAAATGTGCTAAAATATAGAACGGCAGAAAATGACCAGCAACTATCCGATGAGATTGATATAATAATGATGCAAAGGATTCTCTCAAGACATTGTGCAAGACGGGACCGAGGATATACTGAGGACGGAGGGCCGAGTTAAGCATCCTGATGGAAATAAGTTAAGAAGCTTTTTTTAAGTCTCTTGTTTGCTCGAAAGAAAACACAAAAATGACAAATCAAATATTGTAATTACGAGGAAATATTCCTATTAGTGAAACGTTCTTGAGAAAGATTACCCTAAGTTCTAAATCAGTGTGCAAAAACATGCAGAATCATGTTAGTAGACTCATCAGGATCCAACATGTATATGTCTTTCTTTATTTCATACACTTGATATTACTAATGTTTCCTACGTGGAGGTTATTGGCTGCAACATAGGAAGTTGCGTTGCATTGGCAGTGGTGGGGGTGACCATTGTGGTGGGGGTGAATGAAAAATACCTTGTCTGCCTCCTTACTTCCTCGTACAATCTGGAGTCCGGTCTATATGTGGAGGAGCTCAGGGTCTCTCCAAGTCTCATCCACTGATGCAGTGGCAGGCAGACGTACATGCTAAACCTTGTATGCATCTACAGTGCCATCCATCCAAGGAATGTATTAATGAATTAAATATATAGAGAGGAATTGTCAATGATTTGTTAAAATATAATTATTCTTGGTTTTTACACTCATTTGGACTGTCCAGAGAAAACAAACAAACCTCTATATTGGTGCAAAATCATCTCTCTGTTGTGTTCTTGGTCCAGTAAGAAAAACCCTAACCGTTTTTTACTGTGTCTTTTCATGAATGTGGAGGGTAGGCTGGTAAAATGCATTCAAACTTCTCTGGGAAAGTTTGAGGATTTGGCTAGGTGTGTCTTTTTAGAATTATACTGAACATAATACATAGAACATTTGAGTTTAAAGTGTGTTTTCCCCCCCAGTTAAATATGAGTACCATGCCGCACGAGTGAAAATAGCACGGTAGCTAACATTCATTAGTTTTGATTTTTCAGAGGCCGGGTTTTAGGCAGTCGTTTTGTTGCCTTGTTGAAACAGGGATTATGAAATAAACAACAAGCTTCGTGGTGTCCTCTGTTACGGAAGTGAATGGAGTGATAAAGTGAATTTGTTTACAGATTTTTTAGTCAGAGTTTGTGAAGATATGACTGAAATTCCTTTCTTCTTTTGACTTTTCTTTATGTATGACATGGGCGACAGAACTGACCTGGCCTTGCCTGTGATGTGGGCATGTTACATCAGCTGAAGCCTGCCAGTGTGTTTCTGCTTCAAACCCTGTCATCCCTTTTTTTGTTCTGCTTTTCTCTATTTAGTAAGGGAAAGCTGCTTGCTCAGGTGTTAGCAGGAATATTTACATTTGAACTTGAGAAATAGCTTAGTGTGTAGGTGAAATATTAGGAACATGCCTGTTTCAAGCTCAACTCTTTCTCACAGTCAATGAACAACATCTCCTGCGACTGGAATGACCTCTTTTACTGTACCTCTGTATAAATCTGCCTGCCTTTTCCTTTTTCCTTTTTCCACCCCCTACTGCTACCTTCACTCTCAAAGCGAAGGTGGTAATTAGAGCCAATATTAATTTGTTGGAGAGGTGCCGTAAGGGGAGCTGATTTTAAGTTTGTGAGAGTGATTGTACTAATTGAACACATCACTGAGTCGCAAGATGCTGTTGACATCTGAAGAAATGTTGTTGGCACTTGAAAAACATTTAAATGCCAGGTTTTTCAAACCCATAGAAAGTTTCCACTTCCAATTAGGAAAAACAACCTTGAAGTATCATGTTTACTTATGCCTCATTTCCACTGCATGGTTCAGCTCTATTCTATTGACAATTCCCTCTGACCAATCAGTGGTCTGCATTGTTTTCAATTCAGCTTTTAACGACTCTGCTTGCTTGGAACCTTGACTGAAGTGTTACCAAGAAAGATACAGGTACAACTTTTGCTCATTTAAATCAAAAAATAATTCTAGATGAGCCAAGTTGGTTTACAGTCTGCCGTACCTTGCAGTGGAAATGCGTTTGAGACGAGGTGTTCAGCTTGGCCTCAGATGATTTAAGCTCCTGACACACATCTAACAGAGATGAAAGAAGGACGTGCGGTCCGCTGCGAGATTGAGACGGCGGGGTATCACTCTGATAATTTTGGCTTCAAGCTTTCAACACTCAAACATAAAACATCTTCTTCTCCAGTATACACATCAGCCCTCACAGGACAGCCATCACTCTCTGCAGCTACCTTCACAATGCAGTCTGCTTGGGTCCGCCATAAACTAGCTAGCAAGAAGAAAGCATTTCAAAAAAGTCCTCCTATTGAGTTAGCAGGAAGTGTATTTTTAGATGTGTTGTTTGCAGTGAGGATAATGTGTCCTTTTATGGAGAACTACGTTTTTTATTTTTGGCTTTTTTGCCTTTTAAGGGCAAATATACAGGAAAGAGGGGATGACGTTCAGGAATGGGCCTTGTGTCAGATTCAAACCTGGACAAAATGAATTCAGTTTTTTATTTACTATTTTGACTATTTCCCTACTCTTAATTCATATTTAACTGTTAAAAAAAACTATAATATTTCCATTTCCTGGAAATGTAGTGTTTTTATTATTTCTGTCACTTTCTATGTAGATCTCTCTAAAAAATGGCAGGGTATTTCCTAATAAATATGTCTTTTTTGAGTTTTTCTTTTACTTTCACATATTAATATGGTTCTATTCCCAAAAGTCACATTTGTCATATCGTATTTGTTCGGCTCTACCTGCTGCAACCAGGGCTTTGACTTTCTGTTGGTTTGTCTCGGAATAGTTGATCATTTATATGCAGTCAACACATCAGAAACCCAGAAGGTTGTGATTTGAATGTTATTCTCTTTATCAGTCTGCAAGCTGCTGTAGCTAATCTGCTTCTGATACAAATGAACCTGTTGGCTCTCCTAAACCACGTATGAACGGAGATATACACACGCACAAGAGCGTAATGTATGTTCTGATGCCTGCAAAATGTGACTTCTGCAGAGAAATAGACATTTTGACTTCATTATGTCACATAGTGCATTCTTTGGATTTTCATCTGATTCTGCTGACGGGTTCCTCGCTTGCATGGCTGCCCATCATTGGTTTCAAAGCAACAGCACTCCAATCTTCTTGCCCTTCATTTATTATCACTGGGAACCAAATCACAAAGGAAAACACAATCGATGGGGCTACCTGGCAGAGACTCAAGTGCTTAGCCTCAGCTACCTCTAAAAGGCTAAATCGATTGCAACCGTTCTGCAACAGTCGGCTGACACTGCAGGCTTTCCACCTCGATGCTGAGGACGTACTGGAGAGAACCCCCGTTATGCAAGGATGACAACACGGCTATTGTATTCCTGCCACCCCTGGAAGAGAAGGCTTTTATCTGCCTTCCAAATCCCTTTAAAAGGCTTCATTCCCCCAGGAAAGCCCATGCCAAACACAGAACACACTTGCACTTAAACCTTCCCGTTGAGAAAAAGTCATAAAGTTTATAAAGTCAATTAAGGCTTTTTTTAACTGATGGCAGGCAGATTAAAGCTGCGTGGCTTGGCTCCCCGTGCACACTGTCAGATGGTAAACCAGGGCCCACTTAGAGTCACAGGGTCCCCCAGGCAGGGCACACCGCAGTAAGCAGCTTACTTACATTTACTCACTTCTGCTTTTTCCTCAGAACGGGCAGTGTGTTTTCCGTCAAGACATTTCCCTTTGGTCCGAGCACTTTGAGTACACGTGCGTCATACTAGAGTTCAATCTGGGAGCATTCAGGATTAACTTCACCGTGATAAAAAAAATCACATTTATTGATACAAATAAATTGCAACAGATATTTAACGTAGCATGTATAGACACGTGTGTTTATGTATAACCTTGGTCCCTGTTTGCCTCATTTAGTTTGTTCCAAATAATCCTAAATAAACCTAAAGTATTTTCCATAGTGTAAAACATTTAAGGAAAGGACATGGAATAGCCCAGGTCTATGATTGTGATTCAGAATATATGTGTGTGTGGACATGGATACAGTAGTTTCAGAGGTTGATTCATAATTATCATGCACTGATGTTTTTTTGCTGTCTTTTTTGTCATCAGGATCACAGGAAAAAACTACTCGCCTATTTTTCATGAAACGTGTTGTAAGGATGAATCATCAGTGAAGGGAAAACCCATTAGAATTAAAGAGCAGATCCAAATCAAAGGGAAAATTCATCATTATCGTTCACTTACGGAAACAGTCTTGGCTCCTGCTCTCTTCAAGTGCCCTTCTCCTGGAGTATTAGTTTTCTTAGCTCTTATTGAAGACACACTCATTACTAAAAATGTTATCCCCTTGAGTTTGGTTTGTTCTAATTCTTCTGCCTAATGGGGAGTTTCATTTCCCTTGAGGATATTTTTCAATGTTTGCATAATTTACAGGATCGTTGGTTTCTTGAAAGGCACCTTTCCACATAGTTGAGGCTTCTCTCCAAGTTCTTTGTCTCACTTTATTATAAACCATATCATTAAATGGGATTTGACCTGCGTTTCTGCTAAGACACTCGATCTTACTATCTGAGGACAGCAGGAGGTGTTCGCTTCAGCCTCTGTGTGGATGATGATGATGATGATGATGATGATGGAGGTTTCAACCTGCCCCATCTCTGGCAGTGATGAGATATGAGATATGAAGGTGATGTAGCAGATGCAGTTACATGTCTTCCTCTCCATTAGGGACGGGGCCATGTAGTGTTTTATCACGTCCTTCTCAAGCACTCATCCATCTCAAAGTAGCGAAAATGCAAAAATGTCTTATTTTAACATAATGGACGGTAGATAAATATTTAAGCAGTCCTTCCTCCCTTTGTCGTGAGTGCCCCGCACACTTATTGCTTTTGGTGGATGTGTCATTGACTATGATAAAGTAAATCCACATTTAACAATCTTTAAGCGACGGTATCTTTATTTGTTGGATAGATTATGGATATAATATTAGATGAGGGATTTATTTGATGCAGAGAATCCAGATATACTGTAGTACCATCTTAGAAATATATCCAAGATGTAACCATCTTCTGGAACCCCTCTCCTCTCATCTCCTCTCCTCTCCTACCCTCTTCTTTCCTCTTCTTTCCTCTCCTCTCCTCTCCTACCCTCTTCTTTCCTCTCCTCTCCTACCCTCTCCTCTTCTTTTCTCTCCTCTCCTCTCCTCTCCTCTCCTACCCTCTCCTCTCCTCTTCTTTTCTCTCCTCTCCTCTCCTCTCCTCTCCTCTCCTACCCTACCCTCTCCTCTCCTCTTCTTTTCTCTCCTCTCCTCTTCTTTTCTCTCCTCCCCTACCCTCTCCTCTTCTTTTCTCTCCTCTCCTACCCTCTCCTCTCCTCTGCTCTTCTTTTCTCTCCTCTCCTACCCTCTCCTCTCCTCTTCTTTTCTTTCCTCTTCTTTTCTCTCCTCTCCTCCCCTCTTTTCTCCTTGTCTCCCAGCCTCTCCTCCCTCCTATCATCTCTTTGCTTCCCATTTGATTTGTCTTGCTCATCCTCTCCTCAGCTCTCTTTTCATGTCCTCAGCTCTCCTCTACTCCACCTAATCTCCTCTGTATTCACTCCTTTCCTTCCCCTTGTCTCCTCTCCTCTCCCTAATCCTTTCTCCTAACTCACAGACACTTACACTTGTAATTCGCAGACGGATCCGTCAGAGTCAAAGCTGCGATTTGAGTTTCAAGCGACAGGGTGGATTAGCAGAGGAATCCTGAGCGAAGACGTTCCTTCGCCACTTGCTATATTTCTCCCTCTCTCCTCCGGCCCGTGTGTGTGTGTGTGTATTTTAATCCGTAGTATAAATTGTTTCTTCACGGCAATTATCTCAGAGCTCCTCATCAAAAACGCTTAATTTGTTAAAGCATGGTGGTCATGATTTTTAATCGTATAGGAAACGGGTTAAATGCCCAAAAAGCACATGAATGCCTCATCTTATTCCTATAATAATATAATTACAAGATTAGCTTCATTTTTCTATAATGTCTATCGGATCGAAAAAGAGAACCCCCTCCCTAATCAGCTTTAAAACCTGGAGATAATGCCACAGAATTAATTAATATAGAGATGCCAATTATAAAGCTTGATAAGCCCGAAGACGCCCTCTTGTTTGTTTGCCTACATTTGATAAATCCCAAGTGAGTACAGATAAGGATCTTGTGTTGTGTCACTGAACAACACTTGAGTAGTATTGAAGACACAAAAATCCACTTAGTTTTGATTGAAAGCGTCTCTTTGATGTGAGTGTATGAATATATATTATGACTAATCGATCTCTAGTTGGGGAATGTCTTGTGTTGGCCCGAGCCAGGATCTTTGTTGACTTGTCACACAGACAGCTGTTTGAGTGCTAAAGTTTCACCAGCGCAGAATTTTGATTTAGTGATTTCGAGGAAATATTCAGCATTTCCCCCCCTCTTCTGTCTTCCCCCCTTTTACTGAGGAAAGCTTCTTCGATCTGATTTGGTGGAGTAAGGGAGAGAAGGAGCACGATGAAGGGACTCTGAGAAAGACGGAGCAGGATGGAGTAACATCCCATCGTCCAAACTGCCGTCCGTCCTGTCAGCTAACAGCTCCCCGTCTCTTCTGCCATTGTCCTGTTTTAAAGGCTTCAGCTAATGATGGAGCTGCTGTCCTCCGCTCCACTATGCACCATCCTTCTCTGTATAATCTTTTGTCTTTTTAGATCCAAACTGATGGTGTTGATGGTGAACAAAGCACCAGACACTGTCAGGATAAAAGCTGCAGATACTAATGAAATGAAACTAATGTAGGTCAGTGCGACTCCAGTGACACCATGTTCATTTTCTTTTAGAATATGTTTTTTCTGGATATGAATCAAGAATGGAAAAATGACTGCTACTCTGCCATGTCCATCAGGCTTAGCTGGAGTTACAGGGACTGCAATCGGATTTGTTTCAACCCCACCACCCCAAGCCAAAATGTTGAATCTCTGCCCTATAAACAAACTACTCACGAGTCCATGTGACTTCTTCTTACAAGACTCTCAAAACAAATCTCCCCATGACTTGTCCTCTGCCCCATGTGCTGTTAGAGAGCTTCCTGCGGTTGAACACTGTCATGACCTTCTCTCTGTCGCTCTGAATGAGCACACACATAAGCTGTTCCCACCTAGAAAAAATGTAGGCATTTGTTTTAAAAAAAGGCCGTTTTTTTAAACAAAAGTTGAGAAACTGGCCTAATCTACACAGAACACATACACTAAATCTTAGCTAATGTGAGCTAACTGTAAATGTAACTCTCATAACATCCAGTTTCACAGTAAATGCTGAAAGTTGATCATGTATTTATTGTCACACACTTACAGGAAGTGCTGTAGCATCACTAATTGGACTGAATTGATTAATTGATAGATAAGAAATGGATAGAAACCAAACACTGAACAATGCCGACATTAAAAACTCATTTTCCTTTTCACACACAGATTTTGACTTCACAAACAGACCAGAACATCTGACCATAAACACTTGCACAGCTGAGCATTCTCCGACACACACTGACACATCGCTGCATCTCCTCCGTGCGTTCCAATCTCCATTTCCACTCCTTCTCGGGTCACTGTGCTTTTCCTCCGTCCTCCGCCAGTCCTCCGACGGCTGCCAGCATTTCCAGGTTCTGTGCAGCAGGAAGGCAGGCTGCCAGTCTGCAGGAGGCCTTCAGAGACAGGGGCTCAGACAGCGCTTCCTTGTTTACTTTCATGAGTTGTTGACTGGCCACCCTGCCGCGGCCGATTCGGTGTCAAAGCGTGTCAGAAGAGGCCTTCAGCGGATTGAAAAGGCATCAAAACGTTATGGTGGGGCCGAGCCGCTGAGTGGCGTGCCAAGAAATGAAAAAGTACACCCGCTGGATTCCTCATGAGGTGTTATTGTGTTTGAAATCCTTGTTTTCCAGACAGTATAAAAAACAATGTTACAGAGCTCCCTTTCTCTGCTTTGCTCTCAGTAGTATACCCTTTTCCCAAACATCGCCTTATAGGTGTGAAGGATTAGAGTTAGGCTAATTATGAGGTTATGAATGGAAATATGTCTCCCCGAGGTTGCAGAACAATTTCTGTGGAAAAAAGCACTCTTGTTATTCATATATCAAGATATGCCAGCAAGCCTTTTATGATGAATGTGCCGTGAAGGCTTCGCTGCCTCCATACTCTTTTATTTCCACTGTGAAAAATGGGGAATTTCATGTGTGGTTTCAAAGAAAAGCTCAAAAAGATCTTCTGGATTCTGGAAGCAGTACATTTGGCCTTTGAAGCCATGAAACGCTTGTAAAATATCTCTATGATTGCAGCTTTTTAAATCCTGAAAAAGTTTACAATTGAAAAAGAAAAATGAACAAGTGTTGTATTCTTTGTTTAAAAAATGTTGACTGAAATGACAAAGGCTCATGGTATCATCTCGTTAATAAAGAGTCAATGACCGAGTTATTTCAAGAACTGCTCGTCAAGGTAATGAGGCATGTCCCATGTAATACACACACATGCACACAGAATTGAAGTGAAAGTCAAAGAGGGATTGGAAAAGGGGGGGTGTGAGAGAGATTGTGAGGCAGCGAGACCCCCTGAGAGTTGAGTAGAGAGAGACTGGAAGGCCTCCAAATGTACCACTCTGGAATATCTTCAAGGACAATCAGCTAAACAGTTGATATTAAGAGAGCTGTGTGAAATCGATTGCTCAAGGTGTTATCTGCGCTGCAAAAATGGCTGGTAATTAGTCACGGCTAAAGGAGTGTTACCGAGAGAGTGAGACAGATTTAATCTTAATAGATTTCACTGCACTGCAGATACAGTAGCTCCTGAATGAGTGAACTCTTTGCTCCCCCCCCCCCCTCCCTCTCTCTCTCTCTGGCTATCCATTAGAAGAAAAAGCAGCTGAGTAAGTAGCTGTGATGCACTGCTGTTGCTAAATGTGCCTTCAGAAGGAGATGTTTTGCCCGATGTTCAAAGGCAGCGTACATTTGGAAGCTCCTACCTGTTTTTATTCCGACTCTCCAGCAGCAGCAGCGGAGCCATTATTTGTTTATGTATAAAGCTCGGGCATCGAGGCACTTCGGTCCGCCGCAGCTGTTGACTTAGAGATCCTGGCGGCACATTCAGAGGCAATCGGCAGACAAAGCCTTCAGTGACTGACGGGAGAATGGCATGTTTGCTCCTCTGTGATGTACCTGATGTGTTAGCTTAGCGATTAGCAGAGGCCAGGATTGATGCACTTAAGTACTCAGTATTTGTAGAGAGGTCAATGAGCAGGTGAGACCACTTGGTTTATTGTATGTTGGACGAAGACATACACTGATGTGGCTTTCAAACGTCCATTAATCATCACCATATACAAACTCTAAAGGGTAAGGCAGGTGTTATTTCAATGAGTCAATAAATCCCATGAAGAAAACAAAACATCAACACATTGTCTGCTTTTACTCATGTGGTTTGTCTATGGAACTCAACCCAGACACATTCATTCCTACTGAGGATGTAAAGGTTTAGATACAGTATGGGTAATAGATATTAGCAGAGGTGGGGGAGAAGTACTCAGATCTTGTAATTAAAAGTAGAATGACAGAGTGTTGGAATACTCTGTTACAAGTAAAAGTCCTGCTTTCAAAATGTTACTCAGGTAAAAGTACTCAAAAGTACATTATATGTTTTGATTATAATTAAGTGTTATCACAGCTGGTAAAGGTGCAGCTAGTTTGAATGACTTTGTATACTGCAGGGTAGCTTGTACATTTACTCCAGGTGTAATTCAAGTCTGATTTAAGTGTTGATAATATTTCACATCATTTATCCAAATATGTGAAATAACTAAAGTAACTAAATAAATGGAGTAAAAGTACACGATCTACCTCTAAATTGTAGTGGGGTAGAAGTACAAAGTAGCAACATATGGAAAGTTGTATACTTGAGTACAGTACTTGAGAACATTACTTATTCACTTCACTCCTCTGGATATCATTTAGTTTGTTGTCACATTGACAAGAAAGCTGTGGGTATGGAAATGTTGGTCTTTGGTCCAAATATGTCAACAACTATTTAATGGATTGCCGTCAAATTGAGTCCAGAAATGTATGATTTCCAGACCCTCACTTTTTATCCCATGCCAAGTCAAATATTTACCAAGAATTTTACCACATGCTTTACGATCAAACTTGCCAAACTAATAGTCTTCCCATCAGCCTCACTTGTACCTTTTTACGGTAAATACAAAATGTGTGTTGGATGTGGAAAGTGTTTAACAACAAACCTGCTATGTTAGCATCCAATGTGTTTCTCATGGGATTTTACGGCTGGGAAAAACCTCCCTGTTCATTTCCTCATGCTAACAGCAACAACAGCCTCAGTCATTAGGAACGATCTTACATCTGGAACCTGTTTTTTCATTAATATGGTGAAGTAAATTATATTTTACAAGGACGTACAATAATGCAGGAAGTGTGAAGTTTATGCTGTGTTATAAGCTTGTTGCTAAAGTAGTGCTGTCAGAGAAAACCTTGTAAAGTGTAGCAGCATAAACTTGGCTCCATTGGACTTTTCAATACCAGCATTACTGCCTTATGTACAACATTCATAACCTGTAAGGCTTGAATGATTAGTTTTCTGCTGAATTGTAATTGCTTTGTTGTTTGTGGAAGGTATTTCTTGTGTTTGTGATCTTTCGTAAACCCGCTAGTTAGGGTTACAGTAGGGTTAGAAAAAGGCACTCTGACTTTCTTATATTTATGCATCTCATATAAGTCTTTTTTTTTTTCCTTGGATCCACAGAAGCTGAAACAGAAGAACCAGCAGCTGAAGCAGATCATGGACCAACTGCGCAACCTCATCTGGGAGATCAACTCCATGCTGGCAGTCAGGAGCTGAGACACTCACACACACACACACACACACACACACACACACACACACACACACACACACACACACACACACACACACACACACACACAAAAACTACACCCAATGGTGGGTGCAGCGGTTTGGACGTTGACTGGATGTGTAACAGGGTACCACATGCTGGCTGAGGCTGCACTTTACCGAAGACATTGGGACTTTGGCAATATCAACCCGTTTCCTGAAGAAGACCTGAAACAATGGAAGGAAAGATTAGAGCGAGACACATGAAGACTGAGAGGAAGGTGTGGACGATGGCAGAAGATATTCTGTTTACCTCAATATCCTGTATTTTAATCAACTAAATAATAATCCGAAGAGTTGTTATATTATGTTTTATCTATTTGTAGCTACTAGCTCAGCAGAGGGTTTATGCCTGTAGAAATACATTGTATTTAATCTTTTGTCATAGTTTTAGAACTTTGTGAAGCCCTACATTAAGAAACATGATTTTATATGGCCCCTAAAAACTTTAAAAAGAAGGAGAAACAGTATGGCAAAAATAATGAGTCTAATTCTGACTTGATTTGTTTGATATGAATGTATGTGATATGTAAACTCATCGATGCTCTTCTCTGATTGGACTTGACATTTCAATACATGCCTTGTAAAGGATTCTGCTGAACTATAAATCTTCCTGTGATTTTTTAAAAACTCAGCGCTGTTTTGTGATTTTTGTTCGCTGGTCTATCTGTTGTTTAGCCCGTCTGTATTCATCCAGCATCTCAAAGTCACTCTTAGGAATACTGCTAAAAGATCATTTCTTATTACTATAACAATGTACCGGACGAGACCAGCTTTTCATTACTCAATGTTGGACAAATAATGTTTCAAAATGACCTTAAACCAAGTCTGTAATGCATGTATGTTACACTTCTAGCATATCCCTCACTCCTAACACACTAAGTTAACGTTTATCTTATGTGAGACACCTTTTTAGATTTCTGGTGTGTCATGATTTGAACTAAAACATGTATTTTAAGACAGTTTTTTTTCAATAGCTTCCATGTCATGAAACTATATCCATACTCAATACTATAACTACCCTGAACCTTTTCTTGAACCGTTCTTATTATACATCCATGGTCTCTACCTAACCGGAGTCACGCTGTGTGTGTCCGTCAGGAAACAAGCTGTTTACAAGTAGTTCCAGCAAACATCCACTGATAAACTGCGATGTTAACAACCTCATGATAACCTCATATGTTTTTAACTTAGGATCATACCTGTGTTTAGTCTAGAAAAAGGTAAATGTGTGCATTTTATTATAAAGTTGTGTATATTTACAGACTGTTGCAAAAACTAAGAAGCTTATAAACATCAGGTTTAAAACTAAAAGAGCTTTGAAACACAATGAAAGATGTTTGGAGTTTTATTTGAGTTATTCATTTAAATTTTTTGTCTAAGAGATGCTGATTTGAAACCGTTGTTACATACAGTTACGGCATTTCCTGTTTCTGCCGGAGAGAGGGGAGGCCGTCCCAAACCTTGCTGCTGTATTTACTCCCTCCATCTGACAGGAGGGAGCCTCGTTGAGCTGCGAGTGTGGCTACAGATGGAGTTCACTCCGTCACGGAGGGGTAGGGTCGAGGGAGTGGTTTGGGATTGGGCCTATGAATGTTTGTTTGAAAAATCTAGTTTTCTATTTAAATGTCTTGATTTTTGTGATGGCTTCCATGTCAAATGACCAATTGACCCCCAATCCTACTCTGATATTATTTCTACACCGGACACATAAGACATGACTCTTTTCATTCGATTTAAGAACCCCTTTTATATGGTAATTATTAAGTATTTGTAGGAAGATTTTGCAGTTTTC
This sequence comes from Notothenia coriiceps, assembly GCF_000735185.1. Lineage (NCBI taxonomy): Eukaryota > Metazoa > Chordata > Actinopteri > Perciformes > Nototheniidae > Notothenia > Notothenia coriiceps. The sequence continues at coordinate 98,980 of NW_011344307.1, forward strand.
AATTAAAAACTTTGCTTTACCAATGCAGCATTGTATTACGACACTGGACAAATAGGACCAACATATTTTTATTAGGGCTTCTTCAAAATGTATGTCACAATAGTCATGTGAACAATACTCAAATGAAATTGAAATATTAATCAAATCTAATAAAAAGAGGAGTAGTAAAGAGATGCTGCATTCATTTTGAGTCATGAGGTCACATGACAAGGCAGGTATTGAACAAAATCCTCGTTTATAGATTGGAAATGTCAGACTGAGTAAGGGTAAGACGGAGAATTCCCAAAGGACATCATTAAATCCAAACATGCAACATGAGCTAAAATCTGAGTGCACACACACACACACACACACACACACACACACACACACACACACACACACACACACACACACACACACACACACACACACACACACACACACACACACACGTCAATGCCGTCACAGATATGCATGAGAATATGGCTGTCTGATATGGATGCGTTTAATAATTCAGAGCAAAGCCGGGGTCCCATCTGAGATGTGTTCTGAGGGCACGGTCCTCAGGGAAAGCAGGACAGACGCAGCACTGGAGCTGAGAGGGGGCTTTCAGAGGAGTAAAGACAAATCTATGGCCAGAGTAGTGACTAATAAACCCCCCCTCAGAGGTCTGGCTGGTTATAATATCTGTGAGGGCCGTGCAGCATTATGACTGTAATAGTGGAGTGTGTTCTCACTGAGCAGGGTCAAAGGTCAGGGTCAGAGGTCAGAGGCTGAGGAATGCCATTTATTCAGAAATGTACGACATACTGTATGTCATTTTTAGTGATATTTTTAAACATACTATAACCCTTTTTGCGATATTTTCGGCATACTAATGCAATTTTTTGTGATATTTTGGACATAATATACAATGTCTATTTTTTTTTATACTTTTGACATTCCATACTATGTTGTTATTTGTGATATCTTTTGACATATGTTATGTTGTTTTTCTTATATTTTGACATACTGTACTTTTTTTGTACTGTACTCGTTCTCATTCATAACACTCCGTTCGATGTCTCACTATGGGATGCGCCTCATCGCGGAGCAAACAGAAGCATCAATCTCATTACGCCAATCCTGATTGGCTGGTGATCTTGACGTCAGCGTCAGGGAATCCACCCACCCTATAAGCAGCTTGCGCCACGTCGCAGCGTCATTCAAACACCTCTTCTCGCTTCAGAGCACGTCTCGACATATCAGTAGCCGGGCTAGCTTAACAGTCCACAGACTGAACCACAAGCTAACTTTCGGTCGACGGGCGCTCGTCGGCTACTTTTCTGCTTTGCAAGAAGACTGTTAATACGTAAGTAACCTATAGTTTTTATCAGATATTTTCCACATAATATACTATATCGTTTTTTTCTGATATTTTGACATGCTATACCATCTTCTTCTTTCAGAAATGTTTTACATACCATCATTGGTTGTTTTTTGTGTTTGTCATTTGTATCAACCTTTTCAAAACATACCTCTTTTATAAAGTTTCAATGACATACTATAAGTTTTTTTCTATGACATACTATGCTGTGACTTTATGTTTGACATTATTATTTTTTGTTTGTTAAACTGTAAAATGATATCTCTTTGGAACACTATATAATTCTTTTTAATATGTTTTACTTATAATACACTATAACGTTTTTTAGCATGCTATGCTAGGATATTTTTCATGACTTTTTATGACACTGTACGCTGATGTTTTCCTTATAACTTTTAACTATACTATGTTTTTTTTTTAATTGTATAGTAGTATAGTATATCATTTTTATGGATATCGTTACTATACATTTTGCATAGTGTACTTGTACTACTCACTATTATAAAGACAATGTTTTATGAGATGCTCTGAATCATGTTATGCCATTCTTTGCTGACTTTTAATGGCAAAATATAATATGAGTTTTAAAATACTAAAGTATGACTTTTCACCGGCCTTTATTGTGAAATTCAATAGTATAAAATATCAATAATTTTCACAGCAAACATTCAAAAACACTGTAAAAAAACGGATCAATGCAATGCAGTTATCATCAAATATGAGTTTATTTTTTTATAAATCATTCTTACAAAATTGGCATTTACCTATTTCATTTGTGACCTCTATAAAAGTCTTCTGTTAATTACATGGTAGGAGGGAGGAGAAGGCATCGGGACAGCTGGGCTCGATTGAGTCCTTACGGATCAACAGATCTTACTGCTGATTGGTAAAGTGAAAACAGCCAAATCTCTGATAAATAATCCCAAACAGGAAGTGGTCATACGTTGTCGCCTTAGCAACAGTGTCCAAACACAAAGATGAAAACAGGGTTTTGGAATAAGGGAATGGAAGCTGTGACTCATCCAGTGTATGAATGCGGGGCTGTGGGCCCTGCTGCCCGCCTGCTGGAGGCGTCTCGGACAGACAGAGCTCGGCATCTCAAGAACTCACATGTTGATAAAAAGGCACAAATCAAGAACAGACTAGTTTCCAGCACACACGCTGTCGACACTATAAACACCAACTGCCTGGCACATTTCGGGTACACCTTCTTCCATCTGTTTCCATGCAAACAATGATAACTTGCATAATGTTCCCCCTGATCAGGTGACAGAGGCTTTGTAAGCGGATGCAGAGGTTTTCCAGGTGGCCTAAATCACATCCGTCACACTCTGATGGAGCAGCGGACTCGATATACTGTACAGCACACCAACTGAGGGATGGAGCAGGTCTCTGTTGCCATGTTATCTGACCCGAAAGCAGGCTTTGAAAGAGGCAATTTAAACACAGTGTGTACAGCCTCAGACCCATTACTGTAATGCATGAGGGGAAGATGTTACAGCACAATCTCAAAATGTTTCCATCTGCTTCAGAGGACCCAGCTGCTTATTATTTTCCATGTGTCAGTTGGCGTAGTCTTTATAGGGGACTTTGCAATTTGACTCCCGCGCAGAGCCACGATTGAGCGCCCCAATCCAATTCTAGATCGCTGGTGTATGCAATCTTTTAGAGTTAAAACTCAAGTCTGGGGAGTTGGGTTTGAGAAAGAGTGTGAGTAAGTTTCCCTGGAAAACCAATGCACAGTGAAACATAACACGAGCTGTGTATCGGCATCTTTGTGGATTAATGTGCAGCGCATAGAAAATAATCAGAATAAATACCACTACCCCCCCTCAGTGATCCAGGGTCAGTCTTATGTTTGCGCCACGTCATCTCAAATCGTACACTGTTTTTTTTTTTTTTCTTCAAAAAATAAATATATGCCTATATACAGTGCTGAGAGGCGCATGGATTTGAAATGGGCGTTGTGCTTTGCGTTTGAAATGTCTGCAAAGCTGGGGGACGCTTGAGATGATCCACATACAGTGATTCAAACGATCGGACATGAAAGGCTTGATTTGGATTCGAACAATATGGTTTTCTAAAGAAGGAGAAATAGGAACCAGATGCACACAGAGTAAGGAGTGTGTTGTTCCCAGAATCACGTTCTGTACCCTAGATGAGAGAACGTTGACTGCTGTGACTCGTAAATCTCTCCTGGCAAAACAACTAACACTCCAAACTTGAAGTCACAGAACGTAACTACACAAACGATATTTAATGCAATGATGAGGGAAAAAAAATACATGATAGTCCTGCTGTTTGATAAATGCTGAAAACCGAGCAATGTCAGCATTTGGATATGACACTTCATAGCATGAACGACACCTTTGTTGACACTGAAAAGGCTTGACAATACATTTCATATAATCTATTCGTAAACAGATAAAAACCAAAGTAAAACATGTGTGACACTGATAATGAAAATGTTGATGTAAGCTAATGATTAACACACTGAACAGACATTACGCTGAATGCCTGCCTGACAGAAAGGCCACTAAAAGCATGCTGCTTTCATTTATGTGTCTGCAAACTAAATGTGAGAGTCGCCTGCGCTCACAGCCGCTGAAGCTAGTAATTTAAGCATTTAGATCTGGTTGTCCAATACCAATAAAGGTAATTTAAGGTGCAAAATGTTAGGCGGTTTGCCGGGGATACTATGGGCGATATGAGCAGATGTTATAAGGGGAAAAAAAGACCCCCTCCCAAGGCTAGCATCAGCCAGCAGGTCATGTTTGTGGGTCACTGCCTCCACATCACATCGGTCTCTAATGTTAGAGTGTTTCATCAACAGCTTGTCTCCCGGGAATAAAACTGCACTCCAAATGAAATAGCTTTACCTAATTGAAGCCCAAACATATCTCTGTCTGACAAATGGAGGAGAAAACCTTTTGTCAATGTAATGGCTCCGAAGTCCTCTTATATGTCACAGGGGAAAAAAAAATTGTGATGGCAGGAGAGCCAGATTGGACTGATGACTCGAATATTTCAACACAAGAGCGTCTAGGCATCTCAAAATGATGTAGGCAACGTGATGTGCAATAAACAATTCTTAAAGGCAGACCCTGATGACAGAATGGCACTGATGCGCTCAGCGTTTAAAAACGGAATCTCTCTACAAGCACTCCAGTGAAATGACGCCGGTCACTAAAGACCTGCGATGGACTGAAATGTTTCTGTTCCCTCCCTGTAAGGATAGTGCTGCGAGGCCATGCAGGAAGAATAAATGGGAAAAACAAGTTTGGGTTAGAAAGCAACGTTATGCTCCATTTCATCTAGAAATGTTCATTTCGCTCATTCCAACGGAAGGAAAATGTATCCCGCTTGAGCTTATGGTTGGATGAGCCAACTTTTCAAGGCTCTGTGCACACAACATGCACGCACACATAAACACACTCACACACGCGCGCGCATACGAGCAAAGAGTTTGGAGGGGGAAATAAAAGATGATGAAAGTAAGTGAAAAGAAAAAAAAGATGAGAAAAGTACAAATGCCGCGGTAAGTGTGAGAGGAAAATGGGATATGAAAGTAGATGTTTTTCTAACTTAACCCAGTGATAACGGGGCAGCGGAGGGACCATTATAAAAGCCATATCAGCACATCAAGGAATGAGCCGAGGAGGGGGGGGGGGGGGGGGGGGTTGTTTTCAGGCTCAAGGATGTATTTTGAATTTCAAGAAATAATGGCTGCTTTGCTATAAAAGAAACCTTGTCGGGCCACTTGAATAACAGGTTGGACACTGCTGTTTACGTTTCTGCTTTGAGAATGAAAATACGACACTGAAGACGCTCTGATTTGAAACCTCTTAGAGAGAAGAGAGTCAACAGTGACACCAGAGAGCTGATTTGTACAGAAATCAAATCAACTAAAGAACAGGGTTTCGTGGGATATGAGGCAGGGGTTTGGGTAGTCCAGTATTACATCCTGATGCAGGCAAGGGGGAGGGTTGCTAGGGGCGATCAGTAGGTGGGCGGGGTTGCCAGGTTTGTGTACACCTTCCCTCTTCTACCGTCCTGCACATGTGCCGAGAGAGCAGGAGAGTCAATGTCGTGCTTGTTCGCGTTGTACAAAAAAATATTCTATCCAAGAGTTCTCGTCGTCAGTAGTGTGCGCTGCGTGTTTGCACGTTTGCAGAACATACAGGACTGTTTGGCATGTCCATCAGTTTGTGTACTCTTCTCTGTCTGTCTGTTTGCGTTTTCTGTTTGAGTTTTTTGTATCCAAACGCCATCTGCTTGTTTCCTATTCATCCCTCCACACGTCACGTCCTGGCGCTGTGGTCGTTGGCGATGTGCTGAGTGGAAGACAGAGTGCCCCCCCCCGTCCACCCCACTGGAGTCCTACTACTCCTTCTGCTCTCCACTGAGTCTCTCTCCCGCGCCTCCCCCTGCGTGGGGTCTCCCGCGAGGGGGCGCCGGTCCTGTCAGAGCCTCTCGATGTCCCTGTATTTCTTGCGCAGGATGGAGACCTGGTCCTTGAACAGGACGGGGTCCAGCCTCATCTGGGAGTGGACCAGCGGCATGGCGCCAAACCAGCTGGCGAACTTGTTCATGCAGGTCTGCCGCTGGGCGAAGTGGTCTGGGTCGGCCCAGCGGGAAGCCCTCGAAGACTGGGGGAAGAGGAAGAAGAAAGTTAGCTTCATATTATTACAGCAAATAATGACATTACATTGCATTGAGCTGAGGCTTTTATCAAAGTGACTTACAATAAGTGCAATAAACCGTAAAGATTCAAACTAAGAACAACAAGAATATATTTGATGACATATATATTAATTTACAGGGGTTTATCTAGAAAAATATAGTGTGAGGGCGCTGATCTTGTTTCTAAGATGTATAAATTCTCACAAGAACATGGCGCCCCTATACAAGATGGCCCCGCAGACGTAAACAACAACGCGTAAAAACAAAGCTGTATATGCGTCTGACGGTCTATTTGACCTGATTTCATATTTCTTGAGTAATTGTACAGTTTTTGACAAATAGATTTTTTTTAAATGTTACGGGTAATATTGGCATTTTGGTATGAGGGCGCAGTGCCCCTGTTACCCAGATAGGACAACACCCTGCTTTAGATAAGTGATTCATCACCACGGGTTACTGATACTCAAGGATGTACTTCTGCTTTTGCTAAGGGCTGTCCCTTAATTACATGGAGAAATATACAAGGTATGAATTTATATAGCCTGATTTGTGCTAATGATCTCTAGAAAAACAGTTTTGTCATAATAACCAGTTAGCTAGATAGTTGAGGTAAACCAGTTGACATAACAAGCTTAAAATAATGGTGAACCAGTTCAAATAATAAGAGCTAGTTTGAATGGATAAACAGCGGTAAAGAAGACATTAAGTAACATTTTACATAATTAAGTAAATGTTATGGTTATCAGTTTGAAATGGTTAGATATAAGGAAATGGCTAAATGGTAAACAAACAAAAAGAAGCTAAACCGTGCTAAAATAAAATGATTAACTGTAGGAATAGTGAGCTTAAACACAAACAATTAAACTGCATGAAAAAGCATTGGAACAATATCCTAGTGTATGCTGTAAAACTTGAGATCCACTTCAAAAGCAATTGTTATGAACTTTTTGAACGTGGTGTCGATGGGATGGATGTGGGGCTCTGCCAGACAGAAACCACAACCTCAGATCATTGGCAGGAAAGAGACGTTCTCATTAAATGAGAAAGTTCGACAATAACAGTCATCTGCATCCTTTCATTCAATCATAGTCACATTTCAGACGCTGTGACAAGAGAACAACATTAATACATGATGAAGGACATTAACGCTTCTCAATAAATCATCAACTGGATCATATTCTATATTTGGGAGACTGGAGTCAGACTGGAAAACTCTAAAAAGCCATAAAACTGACACGGCTCCTCTCTGAGCTTTTGTCTCTGGGCTGAACAGCGAGTGACTTGTCCTGTTTACCCACGGGCCGCACCAAAGCATTTTAACAGAATAATTCATACTGTTCATGGAGCAGCAAGTCACGCTGAGAGGCCATGAGACACACACTGATGCTGGGAAGACAACAACGCTGGCTCCAGCATGAATCACCAGTTATAAAAAGCATAGAATCAAAGAGGATTATATTATAACTCTAAATGTAAGATTCTGAAGAGTTCAATCATATCCTCTTTAATGCAGATCAATTTCTTTTTACTCACAAGTGTCCTGTTTCTCTTGGCAGTGTTGAATGCCATTGATTCTTTTAAAGGTCCCCTATTATACGGTTTTTCATCAATATATTGTAGGTCTCAGATATACACAAAACATGTCTCTGAATTGCTTGGCTCCAAACACCAAACAGATCATTGCAGCATTACCCATAATCCCCTCTGTTTCAGCTCTGTTTCAAAAGTGATGATTCTCTGTCTGTTACTTTAGATGAAAATAAAGAGCCCCTCCCCACGCCCCTCTGAGAGATATTAAAAAGAACACAATGGTGCTCTAGGAGGAGATTCAGGTGGGGGGGGGGGGTTACCTTGGTCGGTTATTGGCTAATGGTTACACACAGGGCCGCCCCTCCCTACACGCTGATCACGCAGACTGCGTGGGCCTCACCTCGCGGGGGGGGCATCATCTGAAGCGCAAATGCGGCGCACCTTTATGCGCTTACGCGGCACAATTAGTGCAAGCTCAACTAGCAGTGGATTTTGCACAATAGGTGACCTTTAAGTAATCCATAATACATTTTCAAATGACATGGGTACAGTCTTGAGAGGGGCTTCATCCACTCTTACCTGTCCCATCATGGTCTCCTTGTACTGTTTCTTCTGTGTGACCTTGATGGGCGGCAGCTTGGTGACGGCAGAGACCAGGAAGTTCATCAGGATGTCCTCACAGTTGGCCAGCTGGTCCACCATGCCCTTCAGACTCGTGGGTAGAAAGTTGGTGTAGAGGTGATGGTAGTACCTGCAAGAGAGGACAGAGAGGAGTTAGACATATGTAGAAAATAATGATTTGGGTCGCTTGGAAAAAGCCTGAGGCCCTAAAATAATGATACATTTTATTTAATTTAGAGTCCACCTCAGTGTAAATTGGTCTTGGCCTTTTCTAGAACAGCAAAAGTGCATTTTACAATATAAATAACACGACCAAATAAAGAACTGCTTCGACAACTCAATTAAGAAGAACCACACATTTGTGACACCTTTACGTTCCAGGTCGAAGCCTTTGGGCAGAACTCTGAGTCCATCAGCAGACTGATTGCTGGTGTTCAAGAAAAATTGAGTGTTATTGAAAGCGATTAAGCGTCAGGCTCCTCTGATTGGCTGGCTTCAGCCTAATGGACTGCGGCCATCACAGCTGAGTGAAACCATATAAAAGCTGACAGCCCTGCAGTGAAACTAAACGCAGGAACTATGAAACGCCTTGTAGCAGACAAATTGAAATGTTTTGGGATAAAACATACCAAGTGTCAAAACACTGGTTTCCCGAGGCTGTGCAACACTGAACATCACACCTACTTTTATAATCTACAGATCACCGCATCAAAGTGTTGCATCAAAAGGAAGACGACTGAACACTTGAGAGCAGAGCGGAGCAGAGCTGTAGTCCCCCGTACAACAGACGGAGAACAGAGCAGAAGTGAAAGAGCATGAGAGGAAACAGCAGAGCGCAGTGAGACAGAGAGGAGGTAAACAGCTGTAGTGGAAGTGTTTAATGTGAGGCGTGTTCCGTACCGGTGGTAGATGGCGGCCCCCGTCAGCACCATGGAGTAGTCGTTGGTCCATTTGGACGTGTAGCCCCAGCGCTCCTTGTTGCTGTCCCAGAAGTGGCTGCGAGCCGGGTAACCAACGATCCGCTCTGGGAAACTCTGCCACACGGTGAAGGCAAAATCCACCTTGACAGAAAGAAAATACAGATTTCAACATATATGATGCAGAACATGATATTTACAACTAGTACCACATCCTGATAATTCATCTATTTCAAGTTGAGATGAATTATTTCATGATAAAAAATGTATTTTCTTCTGATTCATCATTTTACAAGCAGTTGGTTAGAGTTTTTGGGTTGCCAGGTTGGGCAAATACATTTTAAATGAAGTTTACCCTCCTTGAGCAGGACACTTTTATAAATTATTATTTTTCATTCTCTAGTTGATCATGGCAGCGGTTACCAATATATTTTATATGACATACAGTCTTCACAATCGTGTCAAATAAACTACCCCAAGGTACCCCTGTTGTTTATTTCAACCATTACTTTTAAACAATTAAAACGATTTATTAACTCTTTAATGGATTTGATTCCTTCTTGAAAGCATAAAACTGTTTAATAATACATGTCAACAATTATAACCGCATTACTACTAGTTAGACAGGATAAAGACCAGCCTCCACATCTTGGTAACCCACAAGTTGCTTTAGTTAATGGGTTAACTTATTTATAAAGCATAAGTATTCCCATATGTATTCTGTCAGTTTAACATTTAAAGACAGACTGCAGGACCTTTTGTATTTTGGAGCATATTGGCGATGTGAGTAACTTTCCCATGCTAGTTTTTGTAATTACTCTCCCTGCCAGAGGGGGGAGACAAAAGGTCTGCACTGAAGGTTCAAAGCATGACATTTCAAACGTGGGAAATAGCATTTGGTTGCAATTAATGTTCTATTTACAGTATTAATTGATCAACACAAGAAACAAAGGCTGTGCACACTGTAACACACCATAGGGAAAATACAACAGCGGCAAAACCTCATCGAGCACAAAGCAGTCTCCTCTCAGCAGCTGCCTGAACGTCTGAGGACACGATCAAAGCATTCAATCAAATAATCAGATGAGAAGACCTAAAGGTGCTCAGCTGCTCCTCAAACAGCCTGTTCTGCATTACACCACATATTACCACACTGTACTTCACGGAGACTGCTTACATTATGTCAAACCCCACTCTAAAACACAACACACATTTATCTCTTCCTGCCACAATTTGTGCTCACCAACAAATCCCAGAGGAGGAGGAGAAGAAGAGAGATCTGCTTCTCTTCCGCTCTTACTTTCAATGAAAAGCAAAAGCGTATATGGAACAGTAGCAAGGAAAACTCGTTGAACCAGAATCAAACGGAAGTATGGCTGGCATATTTTACAATACATTATTATACATTTTAAAAAAAGAAAGGAGAACTAGACGCTAGTTTTTATTTTATTATGAATATCTGCTCTGCTTCTCACCATCTTCAGCTAAGAGGAAAACAAGGAGACTGTCCAGAAAGTGATGCTATTTCTCACGAAATTGTATAAACATTACTGGCATTTCTGTTTCCCAAACCCTAATGTTTGTGAACATGATCCAACTGTCTCCATGTGAACAACACGAGTCAATTCATTTTTTCGGTGCTGGATTTTCCCTCCACTGCCAGCTCTGAGTTGCCATTTTGATCCTCGGCACAAACAGCCTTTATGAGATCTAATTCTACCCTGTTTAAAGCAGCATCTGGCTTCCCATGGTGCCGCGCCAAAACCTATCCCCGGGAAACACATGAACAGTCCCGACAGCATGTGGAACAAAAATGCCCATAATACTGTTCTCCAATAGGGGATTCGGGAGGCACGGTGTGATTACAGGCGCCACAATGGAAAGAAAAGGGAAGAGAAGGGGCGGAAAAAAATGACTGGGAGTAAAAGTTTAAGCGATTTAAGAATTGAGTTTCAGAGCGATAACTTGAAAACACCGGGGACAAACCAAAAGAGTGATAATAATATAGAGAGAAAATGCAATCAGAGTTGCTTTGGGCACATGGAGAGGGTTTGGAGCTTTGTTTTGTCTCAAGAGGACCAGACTATCGATACAGACAAGAGGCAGCAAGAAAGAGAGCAAAAGTGTTCTACTTTATTATATTACAACAAACCTCTGTGGTGGACAACACGGTGTCTTCATCCAGGCTGAGGACAGCGTCGGTCACTAAGGTCTCGTACGGCAGGAAGCGACTGCTCATCACCTGCAGGAGAACCACAGAGCACAGAGGATTAAAACCAGAGGAGTTGGGAGTTAATTTCCCTCATACAGCTTTCATTTGTGATCATTTAGTAGCCTGGAACACAGGCTACTAAATGCAGGAGCAATGCCTGGAACACAAAAAAGGCAGGAGCAAATATATTTCTGAAAGTTGTGGAAAATGTTTGCCCCTTTCTTCATTCAGGTGCCTTTTGAACTAACAGTTGAGAGATGATCATGAATAGAAATGAGAGCCAAATGGAAACAGCTTTATGTCATTCTTACTTCTTGGAGGTTGAATTAAGAGATTTGCTCAAAATATGGGCTTTTTTATCTAACATCTTTCTTTTGAGCTCTGATTTTGCTCTCTACCAACTCCAGAGGGAAAACACTTTAGCTGCCAAATGCTCCACTATGTTTTCCAGCTAACTTTATCTGTCGTTTGGTGCTTGTATAAAGTGTACAGTTTTGGGGGGCTGCCAATTGTGGGCGTAATTAAAGCCAAAGTCCAGCTTTAGAGTTGTGCGAGTGAAACAAAACAGTCAATCTGTGTGCCAAAAAAACCAAACAATGAGCTGAAAGACAATACAATATAATGAACTGGTGATCCTTGTGAGTTCACATGAAACTTTTCACGTTAAAGTAGTCAAACGATCCAGAGGTAGTGTAAACACATGGCTTATATAATTGTTAAGGATGATTTTAGCTACCCTGACTAGCTAACCTTTGTTCTTTCAGTCTCCACCTAAGAGAGTGTCGAAAAGCTGAACGTAGGTGGCGAAAAACAAATCTCCAGGTTCATTTTGAAATCTATAAAGAGAGACTTGGCCTTTATAATTTGGAATTGAAAAATGTACGACAGTCTTTCTTCTCTGACATCATTGCCAAAAACAAAAACAACGAACGTGCCTTGCTTGCTACCGTCGACAGACTAACAAACCCCCCAGTGTCAGTAGTCTCTGAATTTCTATCCACCAGGGCCTGGAATGAGTTTTCCTCCTTCTTCACTGACAACATTCAGAAAATCAGACAAGCAGTCAGTGCCTCTGCATCAGGTACAGCAAATGTGTTTTCCCTGTGTCCACTTTCAAATCAATTCAAACACCATGACACAATTCCATCAGATTAATGATAAAAACCTAGAGGACATTATTCAACTTCTGAAATCCTCCTCCTGCTGCCTTGATACTATTCCAACAGGATTTTTCAAAAATGTTTTTCATTGCATGGCCTCAGATCTACTTCATATAGTAAACAAATCTCTTCACTCAGGTGTTTTTCCACAGGCCCTGAAAACTGCAGTCATTAAACCGCTAAAAAATAATAATATAGATGCTTCAGTAATTAACAATTACAGGCCCATATCACACCTGCCATTTCTAGGTAAAATCATTGAAAAGGTCGTTTTTCAACAGTTGAGTAATTTCTTGCAATTAAATAACTGTTTCGATGTGTTCGAGTCAGGCTTTCGTCCAAACCACAGCACTGCGACTGCTCTTGTAGAGGTCTTCAATGACATCCACTTAAACACAGACAGTGGCAGAACTTCAGTGTTAGTATTATTAGATCTCAGTGCTGCGTTTGACACTGTTGACCACAACATATTACTAGACCGACTGGAAAACTGGGTGGGACTTTCGGAAACAGTTCTAAATTGGTTTGAATCCTACTTAAAGGACAGAAAAAAAAATTGTTTCTATAGGTAAATACACATCCGAGTTCACAAATATGACATGTGGGGTTCCTCAAGGCTCCATCTTGGGGCCTCTTCTCGTTAACATCTACATGCTACCACTGGCTCAGATAATGAAAAACAACAAAATAAGTTACCATAGCTATGCGGATGACACACACATTTACGTAACCATTTCACCAGGAGACTATGCTCCAATTCAAACACTGAGTAAGTGCATTGAACTAATCAATGACTGGATATGTCAGAATTTTCTCCAATTAAACAAAGATNNGTTACCTTGGTTGGTTATTGGATAATGGTTACACGAGCCAAAAAATCATTATGACATCATAAAGTGGCCAAAATCTGATCAGCTCATTTTCAGAAAGTTTTTTATATAAATGGATCAGGATAAAAAGAGAGAGAATCTTTTTTTTCCTGAAACTTTCAGAATCTCTTTACACAGAGGGGACACATGTTGATGTGTAAAATACATGAAAAAGTTGATTTTACATAACA